>NW_027506543.1:0-71158 GCF_021521415.1 Bidens hawaiensis
TCCAGATTGATCATGGACTTAGGAAAAGCGATCCACTTTAATATCCTACTCGTGTATTGTGATGGATCCATAAACTTTTTTTGTTGGTGTAAACTATTTTGGTCATAAGATGTCAGGGAAATTTTCCTTTACTTTTTTGGGTGGGGTTACTATAAGATATGCATTTACTTAGTGTTGTAAAAGTGGGTCTAAGCAGCTGAGAACTTGGTGAGTACTCACTACTTAGTAGAGTGCCAAGGCGATTTTTTTCAACTCCGGGTTAGATATAGCTGGTTAAACTCGGACACCTCGGTCAAGTTGGATTTTCCATGTTGTTCACAGATTTTTGTTGTTTTCATCGGTTGTTGGATTCTCATTTTCATGGAGATAGCATGGAAGACAATAATTAAGCTATTGCTATGCCTATAATATTAAAAAAAGAATACCAAGTTTTAAATACGTTAGTATTCAAATATGTACTATTTTTATTTATGTTGATATTCACGTATTTTTTTTTAATATTGGTAACTTATGATATTTGATATATATATAATTTCTTAAAAGTTAATTTCTTTGTAACCAAGACCATGTCTGAGTATTTCCTGACTAGGCCAAGCATTCACAACTCCCAGTCGACCGTCTATGAATATGAAGAGCCTAACGACTTATGCAACATTGCATGCAATGGTAATTATATAAAGGGAAAGTGAATATGAGGCTGTTAGGCACCTAATCTTAGGTGTGAAACCAATCAAAGCTACGTCGTTTTTATTAAATCTTAATAAAAGTAATCCAAATCCTTTCAATTCTTCATTTACTCTTCATTCCATAGTTTGACCACTAGAGATGAACAATAAGTTGAATACTGGTACGAAGGCTATTAATTTTTAAAGAAGCTACATAAAGCAATTGTCTAACGTGAGTAAACTTCAACAATTATGGATTAATTGTTTTAAGATTTTCAGTTAAGGGCTCATACGCACATGTATTCTTCGAGGATTTGAAAGAAGATTATAAGATGGTGGATTCTTGATAGGTTTGAAACTAGAGTTGTAGAGTTCATGTAATTGTAATTGTGGGCGTTTTGAATAATAAGAGATTCGTTCTTCTCCTATCTTAATGTTTGTTTTCTCCTTACTCATTCATCCGAAACAAAATCAATAAACCCAAAATGATTATGCGCCTCTTTATACAATTATACCCCACTCAATGTTCATCATGCAAATTTTAAACTGATTTCCAACACAAATTTAAATACATAATTAACTTAGGATTTGGATTACACTAAGCTTATAATCCCAATTAGAAGTCAGTCGTTCTATGTTGGAATAGGATTTGGCTAAATCGATGGAATGTAGATTAAATGAAGAATTAAAAGGATTTGGATTATTAATTTTTAGTAAGATTTAATCAAATAAAGTAGTTTTTATTGGTTTCACACCTAAGGTTAGGTGTCAATCAGTCTCATATTCACTTTCCTCATGTATAACCTGTTATTGAATTCACAGAATCTTGTTTAAAAGTGAATTTGCCCAAACAAATATTGCCTTTCATTAGGGACAATGGCGAAGCTTGGAAGAAAACATCGGGGGAACCAGACTCAATACGCATTTTAAAAAAAATCATGAACTGGGTCCGGGCTCAAATTTTCGGACAAAAACGAGTAAATTTACACCATCATAAACGATAAGGAAGGAAATAAAAGAGAGACTTAAATCATAGTTTGACTTGCAAGAAAAGAAATTTTTATGGTAATCAAAGACGCGTTATGAATGAGAACAACGAAACAATATTTGGCTAACACCCCAACTTTATTGATCAAGAAATCTAACTCAAAAACTTGATACAATTTGTCCCATACCCTAAATACGGTATGTATAGAGTAACCTAAACATGTTAGAATATATGTAGGACACAATAAAATCAACACGATAATTATCTCCATCTAAACCTAAAATAGATTTTCCATAAAATAATTATCCATAAATAACCCGATTACTTGCACGCCAAGATAACCGGTTTCTTGCATACCAAGTCGCTCCACGCAATAGCCATGAGTCGACTCAGTATTCCTAACAATCTTAATATTCCTTGCAATCTAAGTTTGATATTTACTTCTAATCTGTATGGTTACATTGTTGTTTGTTTAGCTTCAATGATTACTGTTTAGTTTCAACATACTAGTCTGCACTCGCCTTTTGCAGTAGTTACAAGAATATTTGTATGTCTTTACCCAATAAGTTGTCGTAGGGGTGTTTACGGTCTAGTTTGACTAAAGTTTTGGCCGAACTGATCACTATGGTTTTGGAAAACAGAAAACTAAACTGATTGTGTTTGTTGGGTCAATGAGACTAGCCAAAACAGTTTGGTTCAGTTGTGTATACCGTTTTGGTTTTAATAGAAATTGTTAGTTTGTGTTATGCCTGGCAAAACAGTCGGGTCGGGTTGAAACGGTTTCGTGTCAAAATGGGTTGTTTTCAAAACATGTCTTTTTGACAAAGATGGGTTCGGATTGTTTTGAATATTTTAACTGATCTAAATTAGGCTAATTTATAAATATATTATTATTAATAATAAATGTAATTAAGTTAATAATTCATGCAGTAAAATTTATATATGAAAAATAAAACAGAGTTACCTTTACTATTTAACTTTCATAGTTTCCATCAAGAAGCATTTGGTTTATTAATTAAATAGTAACTAGTTTTTAGATCCCACCACGATGTTAAGCTTAGTAGAGGTGATAATAATTCTATGACGATAGGCCGCCACCATTGATATTTAGTTTGTATTTTCGCTTCAAGTTATTACTACACGAACACATTGTTTTTTGATTATTTGCGTATCACAGCCGGCGAAACAAAAATGGTAAATTTATGTTATAAAGTGCGTATAAAATATTTTCCCTTGTGTAAGAGTATTAAAATATCTGGTTTCACATGTTTACATAGGCACCACATGTTTCTTCCATAGTTAAGCACAAAAAGTTTACAAAAATAGGTTTGGGGATTGCCTTATATATTAGACGGTGGCCATATATTGACCTTTTTGTCATTAGCAAAAAGAAATTTCCCAACAGAGCATGAAGCAAACCATATGCTCCTAAGGTAAACGAAAGAACAAAGAGTGGTAACAACAATAAACTATTTTAGTTCTTGAAACTCGATGCATTCAACTTTTAGGATAATTACATGAAAGCTATATGATATGTACATATCATAGATTGAGTCTCTGTGGTACCTAATACCTACATACCCGATCAACAATGGACATACAAAAACCTTTTTTTTTATCTTTTTCTTTAGATTATTAATATCGGCATTATTGATAGCATTACGAGTGAATAACAATGATTAAAAATATACTATTATTTAATGCTGGTGAAGAGGTAGGTCCCAGCAGAGCCCAGTTGGACCCGCAAGACTCACCTTAAACAGGGACGTCTGCGCAGAGACCAACTGGATCCGCAGGACCAACCATGCTCAGAGACGTGACGTCCTTACGCGCAGTACGCAAGCTGGTCCCGCAGGAAATGCCTCCCAATGGTGAAGGACTCCGCCTGTCCCCGCAGCCTCGGATACAAGCCATTAGGGAAGGCCACCCGCGCAGCATGGCTACACGCACAAGGCACTTAGCTCTCCATCATTCAGTGTCACCTGAAGGAATGAGCCAAGCCGGGAGCAATCCCGCACAGAGGCGGGAGGGGGAATACTCCCGCCCAAATAAGCCAGTCCGTATACTGAAGGATCTTTTACTGTACCTGACGAGGTATGGGCGAAAGATCTGATCAGAGATACGACAGCTCACTGATACAGTATGGCGAGCAGCATGCTCCTGTACTGTATCACTATTAGCCGCTGCCTACTCACCAACTACTGCCATACCACGTGCGTAGCCGTTAGTTGGTGGAACAGGAATAGTATACAGCAGGCCTGGTCGCTATCAGCCGCTACCTACCCACCAACTACCAGCAGGGCACGTGCGTAGGCTACTGTTGGTGGAACAGGAACACTGTTGCAGTCGGCCATACCTCCTTGGAAACCTACCTTCGGCTATAAATACCACAAATGGTATGACCATCTCATCTTATCATACCTTACTACATTATCATCATATTATACCTGATATCTGCTCTAGCAATCTCTTAATATACTTTTATACTTAAAGAGCAATCTAGTCTGATTCTCACGCCGGAGGGTGGTCACAAGGAGGAACCCCCCCCTTCTCAGTGACGAGCTCACGGTGTCTGTTTTGCAGGTTATCAGAAGAACCATCTTCCAAGGGTCTAACCCCTCGTGGGAAACATCTCTCCAACCCCCAGGTTACCAGTAATCTGTCCGGGGTCCGGTTAGTGTTTCTTCATTGGCGCCATCCGTGCATAAAGCTAGAACTTTATTTTTCTCCAGTTTTTTCAAACTTCTACAAAGATGGTTAGAGAAATTCCGGTAACCACAACCCCAGCTACTAGGGGGAATACCGGCAACACAGTTTTTACGAACACTACCCCGGCTATCGAAGCCGGGGCAAGTGAAGTAAATTTTACGAACACTACCCCACTTACCAAAGCTGGGGCAAGTGCAGTAAATGATCGCCTACTGGGATCCACCGATACCCAGTTTGAGAAACGAAGACTCCCCCGCCAGACTCTCGATGAAGTTAAGGCATGGGCGGAGGCACGACAAAAGGAATTCCAGGCTGAGTTGGACGAACGCTTGCGTTCCGTGCAACAGGCCGACGAATTCGAGTACTGGGAGGATGACTCGGAGGAATCCGACTCCGACGCGAACCCTCGCCATAGGGCAAAAGGGAAGCGTAAGGAAACGGAATCCCAACCGAAAAGGCATTTTGGACAAGCCTTCAAACCAAAAAGTACAGGTGGAAGTCCACGAGACTTCTCTAAAACGTTCAGACCAAACGTTGCAAATGCAGGAACGTCCAAATTTGCAAGGGACATTGCTGAAGCAATCGCCCCAAAGAGTGCCAAACAAATGCCCAACATAGGCACATATGACGGTATATCTGATCCAGACGATCATTTGAACAGGTTCATAGCGGGGGCAACCGTCAGCAATTGGACGGAACCCACGTGGTGTTACATGTTCCAAATGACGCTGGTGGGGGCTGCTAGAGCTTGGTTTGATCGTCTACCGGTCAACCACATCTACGACTGGGCAGACTTCCAACAGAAGTTTAGCCAACACTTCAGCCAGCAACGGAAGTATACCGAGGAGCAATGGACAATCCTCAAATGCATACGAGAGGAAGATGAATCTCTGCCAAACTTCATCACTCGCTTCAACTCAAAGAAGCTAAGTTTGGGCAATATCAGCGAAGATCTTGTTCGCGCTGCCTTCATCCAGGGCGCACATGACCCAGAGCTCATCCGCACCCTAACGGGTAAAGATGGCATGCCATCCACATGGGATGGCATCATGACAGCAGCAAAACGCTATGCGGAAACGGAGAAGCAGCTGGGTAAAGATCTCCCACAGAGCACAAACCTCTACACCCAGAGGACGAGAGAGGACAACGTCCTCACCGCCAGACTAAATAAAAAGCGAAAGCTAGGCATTTGGCAGTCAAGGGTAAACTTTGACACCTCATCCGGCTTGCAACATAGAGTGGGCGGAAGGGATAATGTACAGCCGCACCGAAACTCCAGATGGACGCCACTCACCAAAAGCGTCACTGAGATATTCGCCACTGAAGAGCTCCCGTGGCCAAAACCTCCGATAATCCGACATCGTCACGATGCTGATCGGAGCAAATACTGTGACTTTCACAAGACAAAGGGCCACAACACTGAAGAATGCATAGATGTAAAAGACATGGTCGAAGCATTTGTCAGAGATGGGACGCTCGCGCACCTCGTGGCGCAATAAAGGCTGAGCAGGCGGATGCGTGTAGAACCCCAGCTGGGGAAAACGAATAAAAATTCCAGCTTCAACATTGAGACTACATGCTGCGTAAAGAACGAGATCCCGAACCAGGTGCGTATCGGCTCGATGGCGCTCCCATCCCAACATGGAAGGGAGCTCATTTACACAGTTTGCATGTAAATCAATTCCAATTTGTAAAGAAAAGGCCAAGAGCCACTTCTAATGGAAATGATTCTCTTTAAGAACATCGAAGCTGATGATTTTACATTTATACTTTTCTGAACACTAATATGCCGGTTTTCACCGCATAATTACGTGAGGTCATTGCATGGGAAGGCGGTCCTACCCGCACGAACCCAAAACGTGACAACCCTTCACGCAGGTCAGTTGAAGGGGAAAAGTTCAGCACCCAAAAATGAAAGTGCCGGTCTATCCGCATGAATCATTAAAGGAAACTGAATAATAACCTGTCAACAACCGCGCGTCGAACGGTTAAACTATGCAACACTCGTAACGGCGTTCACATTACGTGAAGTCGTTGCGTGGGAAGGCGGTCCTACCCGCACGAACCCAATAACTTGACAAACCTTCACGCAGGCCAGTTGAAGGGGAAGAGTTCAATTATCCTATTAAATGAAAGTGCCAGTCTATCCGCATGAACCATGAAAGGAAACCGAACACTAACCTATCGACAACCGCGCGTCGAACGGTTCAAAACAAAATTCTTAAAAAGGATAAGGAAAACCTACACGCAGGTCAGATATGGGTAAAGTTTTGCCATCCTACTAAGTGCAAGTGACGGTTCTACCCGCACAATCACGAAAGAGGAAGCAAAACTTCACACCTATTATCAACCACGTTCAAAGGTTAACTTATCCTCAAAAGGTGAGAAAAACCTACACGCAGGTCAGATAAGGGTAAAGTTTTGCCATCCTACTAAGTGCAAGTGACGGTTCTACCCGCACAATCACGAAAGAGGAAGCAAAACTTCACACCTATTATCAACCACGTTCAAAGGTTAACTTATCCTCAAAAGGTGAGAAAAACCTACACGCAGGTCAGATAAGGGTAAAGTTTTGCCATCCTACTAAGTGCAAGTGACGGTTCTACCCGCACAATCACGAAAGAGGAAGTAAAACTTCCTATTATCAACCACGTTCAAAGGTTAACTTATCTTAATGCCTTAGAAATTTCGAAAAGGAAAACCTACACGCAGGTCAGATGAAGGTTAAAGTTTAGCCATCCTACCAAGTGCAAGTGACGGTTCTACCCGCACAATCACGAAGGAGGAAGCGAAACTTTAACCCATTAACCACGTTCAAAGGTTCTTATTCTAAACACTTGGAAAATTGCTAATTTAAACTAAGTATGCAAGTCATAAGTTTATAAAGCAAGGAACCCAAAGAAGGAAATAACAATCTTATACGCAAAAAGATTTATATTTCACAAATTAACTATTACAAGAATGGCCGGGTAACTACCCGCCCAAAAGAATAAAACTATACAAGTCTATCTTAGCAATGGGAAGGGATCTTCAGGATCAAGCTTCAGGGCCGCTTCCACTTGGACCCGCTCCGTCAGAAGAACGGGGTGGTTCGAGGAACGCTTTGAGGACAGCTAACCCATCATCAGCAGCAGCTACTTCGTCCACCTTCTCCACCACTGGATGCGGGAAGGCGGCGTATTGATTCAATGCTTGGTCATAAATGGCTTCGGTATCCACATCGAACAAAGGGAAGTTGGAAGGCGGGACGCCTTTCTCAACAAACCCTAGACCAAGCAGGAAGCCGGCCTTTTCCCCATCCTCATGAGAAGCGTTGAGGGCTGCGGTCATAGCATCATCGTAAGAGGTCTCTGAAAAGACCCGACGCACAACC
The DNA here is from genome assembly GCF_021521415.1 of Bidens hawaiensis. Lineage (NCBI taxonomy): Eukaryota > Viridiplantae > Streptophyta > Magnoliopsida > Asterales > Asteraceae > Bidens > Bidens hawaiensis. Next base: position 7,736 of record NW_027506543.1, read on the forward strand.
TACAAAGAAAAAACACAAGTATTAGAACCTTTTCTTACAAAAGAAAAGCGTGAAGATAAAACTAAACATACCTGAGGCAACGCTTCTCGAAGAAGCCATTGGAGGGCAGCTTGAGCTTCTTTATGGGCGCGTTCGGCTTCGCTCTTGTTAAGGTTGGCAAGTAAAACTTCCTTTGCGGCAGCCTCTTCGACGCCCTTAAGCTTCCGCTCGGTGTGGTCAAGCACCCCCCTCTGGTCCAGGATTTCCTGGAGTTTCTTGGCATCTTCCATTGCCAAGGCATCATGAGCGCGTTGGAGAGCCTCTAATTTGGCCTTGAGCTCCTCATTCTCCACACGCAAAGGCTCAGCAACGGCTTCAGCCTTGGCAGCCCTCTCGGTTGCGTTTCGCGCAGTCTCCCTGGCCAGCCGAAGCTGTTCATTCACAGCTTGGGCAGCCTTGGAGCGGGCCTCGAGTCGCGCCTGAACTTCAACCTCGAGGGCCTTGAAGGCCTTCTCCTTGTCAGCGGCAGCTGCCGCCAGCTGTTGGTTCTCCTCCCGAAGAGCACGCGCCTCAGATATGTCCTTGGCGCGAGCTGCTTTCAACTTGTCGTTTTCACGACAAAGCAGCTCGACGCGCGGCTGCATCCGGGCCTGGAGAACCCGAAGCTCATTAGTTAGCCTACCCTCCTGGTAGCTAACCATGGCTTCCCCCAACGCACCCGGAGGAGCAGCGTGGCGAGCCCAGTCCACGCACTCCACAGGTGTGCGAAGGGTTGTTCCTCGGCGTATGTTCCATCGTGGAACATACACTTCATTGGAATCCGACACTGCAAAAGAAACAAAGGCAGTAAGGAAAAGATGATAAAAAACATAAGAAAAGAAAGGAACCCTACGCACCTGTAGGGTCAATGACAGGCCGATAGCCGCCAAACCCATCACCTGAACCTAAAGGAAATCCATCCAACAGGTCAGGCAGACGGGAAGGTGGCAAAGATCGGCGGGAAGCCCTGCGCGTACCTGATGGTCCGGCCATCGGTGCCGGTGGCGCAGGCATGGTGGCAGCCGCCGAGGTCGCCGTTGTGGTCGCCGCCGCGGTCGCCGCCTCGTAGGCAGCAGCAGTAATTGCCGGCTCTGTGAAGGATGCTGTAAAAATCGCACTCACAGCCGGCGGTGACGTCATCTCAGCTGGAACAGTCTGCTCAGAGGGAACAACTGAACCAGCGGTAGCAGGCGCAGGTACCTGGGTCGACGCCTCAGGTAGGCTGACCAAGCCTACCGTCATTGGCGGAAGGGTACTCCTCTGCGCTTCACCCCGGAATGCGTCAACATCCACGCCTGCACAAAGAAGAAAGTGTTAAGATAAATTTATGAAGTAATAAATCTACAAAGACAAACTATGATTGTACTTACGGGTTTTCTTGACCCTGAACGTACGGACGGGCGGGGAGGAACCCGATGGAGCCGGCCTCTTAGTACCGGTCACCGTCGTCTTCGTTGGTTCTCCGGAGGTAACGGTCGTAGCCTCCGGAGCAGTGGTCTTCTCACCACCGGGCTCCCCCGCCACCTCTTCACTATCTGACTCCGAGTCAGATAGAACAACTGGATCAGCTGTGGAGGCCTTCTCCTTCCCCTTCACGCCGGCAGCAGCCTTCTTCTTCCGCACAAGGGGAGGACCATCTGCGGATTCCTCAGAAGAAGATAGGATGTAAGGATTTCCAGCAACGGGTACAGCATTGAGGGGTTCAGGATAGAATATCTCCTTACCTGGCCGCCGGTGGCTCAGGATCTCTTGGCCCGGCGGATAGACCTCCACAAACCTATCCGCCGTTTGCTCCAGGATGGGCAACTCATTGTCGTCCAGAGCACGAGTGCCCACCCGCACGGGACTGTCAGCTTCCCGCGGGAACAGGAGCGACTCCAAATTATTCCCCTCTGAATGAAAAAGAAACAGTTAGAAAATTAACTAATATCAGCAAGAAAGACAAGACATACCATAAGGAATAGAGTTCAAACCGTATTCAAGAAGGATGGGAAACCGGGAAGCATCCTTCCATACCCGGCTCATCCCCAGCAGCACCATCCCGGACTCCGCAAACCGGTAAACCGGAGATTGGACCCGGGATATCTTCGCGAACCATTCCGCCTCCTGGTAGCTGGAAGCGTGAAGGCTCGGAAGCGCTTGACCCTTCTTGAACTTCATAGCAATGGGGATGGCGCGGGCAGAGATGTAGAAGAACTCCCGCTTCCACGATCGGAGACTGCGCTCGGTCACGCAGATCTTCAAACCCTTGATACGGGTTGTCAGGGTGTACCACCCCTGGACGCACCTCCAAGTATAGAAGGTCATCAGGCGGTCCACGTAGGGCTCAATACCCAGAATCCGACACACCCACTCGAAGTGCCGGACCTTGGCAATCGCCATCGGATGCACCTCGGTCAGGTGCACCCCGTGCCTCTCCAGGGCACGGTACACAAACTTTGTCAATGGGAACCTAAGGTTCCCATAAACAAAGAATGCAGCATATACCCCGATCTTGCCACTGGGGGCATCGTACACAGTCTGGTGGGATTCAGGAAACTCAGGCTCGAGAGACTCGAGCATGAACTTCCTGACGATGTACTGGTACTGATCGACAGGTAGAGCACACTGGCATTCGCCAGCAGTACTCCTATCGTCGGCTATAGCTTCAGCATCATGAGAAGACATTTTTGCAGAAAGAAGAGTGATTTCGGGAAAATGCTTGCCTGAAAAAGGGGAGTATTTGCCGGAAATCACTAAGAAGAAGAAGAAGAGAGGTGAAAGTGTGGATTACAAAGAGGCCTCTCCCCCTTTATATACTAATCGCATTTAATGCGGTGAATTTAATGCGGAGGAGAGAGAAATCGACGGTGCAATGAAACTATGACACGTGGCAAAAAGCAAGCTGGCAACAGCTGTGGAAAGGACGTGTGCCAGTAATTTCGCGGCCACGCGCCCGAAAAATCACGCCCACGCGCCTGAAAAGGCGTCTGGAATGACCATGTTCTGTCACGTCAACATAACTTCCTGCACGTCCTGACACAGTCAGAAGAAACCGTCGCACGACGTTTCAGAGGTTTGGACTGTTATCTTTTCACCAACTCTTCGAATTTCAAAATTCAAAATTCGAAAATATTAAAAAGTAGGCGGGAAAATACCCCTTACCCCTTGGCAAGCAAGTAACCGTAAGACGGATGCGGGTACAGTGTAAAGGCAAAACCCTTCACATACCTAGCACCCGCAGGGAATTGAAGCCAAATAAACCTTGGCAAACAAGTAACCGTAAGACGGCTGCGGGTACAGTTTTAAGGCAAAACCCTTCACATACCTAGCACCCGCAGGGAATTGAAGCCAAGAAAACCTTGGTGAACAAGTAACCGTAAGACGGATGCGGGTACAGTGTTAAGGCAAAACCCTTCACATACCTAGCACCCGCAGGGAATTGAAGCCAAGTACCTCGGCAACCAAGTAACTATAAGACGGGTGCGGGTACAGTGTAAAGGCAAAACCCTTCACATACCTAGCACCCGCAGGGAATTGACGCCAGGAATACCTTGGAAGTAAAGTAACCGTAAGACGAGCGCAGGTACAGTGTTAAGGCAAAACCCTTCACATACCTAGCGCTCCGCTGGGAATTGAAACCAAGAAGGATCTTCTGGGCAATGCTTGCGGAAACGGAAATAACATCCCCGCATAGCGGGAACGTCGAGAACTACGTTGTTTGAAGCTCCAAGACGGAATTGGTGGTCTTAACATAATTGATCACTATGTTCAAAACTACCAAAACCTCATGGAAAATACATACAACTGGGACTCAATGCTCCTGACTTGCGAGGAGGTTACAGACCTACCCGCATCATACCCAAAGACCAAGCAGGAAACTCGGGCATTTCTGCAAGTGACAAGGACTTCCGCGGAAAGAATCCCCATGGAAAACCTTACAAAACCCTTTTCAAAACCCTTTGCTCAAGTCCAAAAGTTCACCTCACTTTATTAAACACTCATGAGAAGAACATTGGACTGGGGGGACTTGAAGAGGTAGGTCCCAGCAGAGCCCAGTTGGACCCGCAAGACTCACCTTAAACAGGGACGTCTGCGCAGAGACCAACTGGATCCGCAGGACCAACCATGCTCAGAGACGTGACGTCCTTACGCGCAGTACGCAAGCTGGTCCCGCAGGAAATGCCTCCCAATGGTGAAGGACTCCGCCTTTCCCCGCAGCCTCGGATACAAGCCATTAGGGAAGGCCACCCGCGCAGCATGGCTACACGCACAAGGCACTTAGCTCTCCATCATTCAGTGTCACCTGAAGGAATGAGCCAAGCCGGGAGCAATCCCGCACAGAGGCGGGAGGGGGAATACTCCCGCCCAAATAAGCCAGTCCGTATACTGAAGGATCTTTTACTGTACCTGACGAGGTATGGGCGAAAGATCTGATCAGAGATACGACAGCTCACTGATACAGTATGGCGAGCAGCATGCTCCTGTACTGTATCACTATTAGCCGCTGCCTACTCACCAACTACTGCCATACCACGTGCGTAGCCGTCAGTTGGTGGAACAGGAATAGTATACAGCAGGCCTGGTCGCTATCAGCCGCTACCTACCCACCAACTACCAGCAGGGCACGTGCGTAGGCTACTGTTGGTGGAACAGGAACACTGTTGCAGCCGGCCATACCTCCTTGGAAACCTACCTTCGGCTATAAATACCACAAATGGTATGACCATCTCATCTTATCATACCTTACTACATTATCATCATATTATACCTGATATCTGCTCTAGCAATCTCTTAATATACTTTTATACTTAAAGAGCAATCTAGTCTGATTCTCACGCCGGAGGGTGGTCACAAGGAGGAACCCCCCCCCCCCTTCTCAGTGACGAGCTCACGGTGTCTGTTTTGCAGGTTATCAGAAGAACCATTTTCCAAGGGTCTAACCCCTCGTGGGAAACATCTCTCCAACCCCTAGGTTACCAGTAATCTGTCCGGGGTCCGGTTAGTGTTTCTTCAGCTGGCCTTCGTATTTTGTTGTAGTTTATAGCGCAATTGGGCACTTGTTTAAGTGTAATACTTATCGTTTTGTATTTATTTACATTTGACTCATTAACGCATCATGTTTAATTATTTTATAAGGATTGCTGAACTATCAACAATGCATAAATTAAAACACAATATTTGACCTTAGACTTAATTAGATTTAGATTCATGATGAAACCTAATTTTAAAAAAGTCACATGTATATCAGCATATGTAATTGTGTGTATATTAACATGTTATTGATGAATCATATCTAAAACAAACAAACTTAATCACTCATCCCTTTGAACCTTCAAACTCCAGAAGGCATGAAACGAGTAGAGGTAGCAATAATCGCCGCACCCGCCATGGGCAACCTCCTTCCTGCAGTAGAGTTCGCAAACCACCTAACCAACCACCATCTCCACCGTATCTCCGTCACAATACTCACTATCTCCATGCCTCAGTGGCCACTAGTCCACGATTACCTCCAATCTCACACATCCACCCAACACATCCGCTTTATCCACCTCCCTGCGGCTTATACACCCGAACCAAACCAATACATAGCACGCATCGAGTTCACTTCATTATACATACAAAACCACAAACACATAGTCCGAAAAACACTCGAAGCCTTAACTCAACAGGCTCCACTTGTCGGGTTCTTCGTTGACATGTTTTGCACTTTAATGATCAACGTGGCTAACGATCTAACTATCCCTTGTTACCTCTACTTCGCATCTCCGGCTGCTTATCTTGGCTTTCTACTCCACCTCACAACCGAGTCAGTTGACTCGGAACCCGAGTCAACCGAATCAATCATACCCAGTTTCACAAACCCTGTTCCATCAACCGCGCTCCCCTATTTCTGCACCAACAAAAACAAACGTGGATACTCGTGTTTTGTAAATCATGCAGCTCGGTACAAAGAGACCAAGGGTATAGTTGTGAATACGTTCCAAGAGCTCGAACCCTACGCGCTTGACTCTTTGTGTTCTAAATATAATCATTTACTTTTGCCGTCGGTTTACCCTGTAGGACCGATTATTGATCATGCTGGACCGGTTAAGTGGCACTCTAACCAGTCGATGCATGAAAAGGCGGTCCAGTGGTTAAACCGTCAGCCTGATTGCTCGGTTGTGTTTTTGTGTTTTGGGAGTATGGGGAGTTTGAATAGGAACCAGGTGAGGGAAATAGCAACCGGTTTGGAGCGAGCTGGGTACCGGTTTTTGTGGTCTTTACGTGAACCGCCGAAGAGGAATCTAGAGCTTCCTAACGACTATGAGAACCTCGAAAATTTGTTTTCAGATGGGTTTATTGATCGGACGGCTGACAGAGGGTTTGTGTGCGGGTGGGTATCTCAGGTGAGTGTGTTGGCACACAAGGCTGTTGGTGGGTTTGTGTCACATTGTGGGTGGAACTCGATATTGGAGAGTATATTTTACGGAGTACCAGTTGCCACGTGGCCTTTATATGCCGAACAACATATGAATGCATTTGAGATAGTGAAAGAGCTTGGATTTGGTGTGGAGATCAAAATTAAGGGAAGTGATCTAGTGCTGGCGGATGAGGTGGAGAGATGTGTGAGGGAGTTGATGGACGGTGGTGATGGTGAGTTGACAAAAAAGGTTAAAGAAATGAGTGAAAAGAGCAAACTGGCCTTGGTGGAAAACGGATCGTCTTTTCAAGCTTTGGAGAGTTTGGTTAATGTTCTTGTATCCGAAGTTTAAAGACTAGGTTCGTTTTGTTTGATAGTCTATGTTATTACATAAACGCGATGATTTGATACCTATTAACACACGTCGCGCAATCGTGTTTTTACACTATATATTTATAAGGCAACAAAGGCATGCCTTATGGCCAATTCTTTGTATATACTCAAGACTAGGTCATAAGGTGTAGTCGCCGAAGACACCAATGCAAATTCACTTAAAAACCTCCCAAAAATTAACACCAAAAGGCAATTCATGGGCTCATGGCGCGTCAGAATATGTTAAAAAAAACATCCCTAATAAACTCGTGTCGATACTTGAACTTGAACCTCCTAACTCTATGAATGTAAACTTTTGTTATTTAAAAAGGGCTAGTGACATAGTTTGTTACCCATTTTTCTTCACTTCTTATGTAAAGATACTCGTTTAAATGATCCAAAACAAGATATTTAATCTTCAAAATTTTAAATTGTTTCTTGTTTAGATCTTTTAGTGTAAGTCAGCATACGACCCAGTAAACGACAGAGAGAGATGGTTTGCAGGCCAATGTGTCAATGATGGAACCATAAAGAATAATATATCCGAAGCTATAACATGTCATGATGAGATTAATCTTATCTAAAGCAAACAAACAAACAAACTTAACCCCTCATCCTTTGTTTGAACCTTCAAACTCCACAAGCCATGAACCGAGCAGAGGTAGCAATAATCGCCACACCCACCATGGGCAACCTTCTTCCCGCCGTAGAGTTCGCAACCCACTTAACCAACCACCATCTCCACCGTATCTCCGTCACAATACTCACCATCTCCATGCCTCAGTGGCCACTAATCCACGACTACATCCAGTCTCACACATCCACCCAACACATACGCTTCATCCACCTCCCAACAGCCGATACACCCGAACCAAACCAATACAACTCACTCATCGAGTTCATTTCATTATACATACAAAACCACAAAACCATAGTCCGACAAACCCTCGAAACCTTAACTAAACAAGCCCCACTTGTCGGGTTATTCGTTGGCATGTTTTGCACTTCAATGATTGACGTGGCTAATGATCTAGCCATCCCTTGTTACCTCTACTTTGCTTCTCCGGCCGCTTATCTTGGCTTTGTACTCCACCTCACAACCGAGTCAGTCGACTCAGAAACCGAATCAATAGTACCGAGTTTCGCGAACCCGGTTCCTTCAACCGCACTTCCAATATTTTGCATCAACAAACACGAACTTGGATACTTGTGCTTTGTAAGCCATGCAGCTAGGTATAAAGAGACCAAGGGTATAGTTGTAAATACGTTCCAAGAGCTTGAACCCTACGTGCTTGACTCTTTATGTTCTAAATATAATCATTTACTTTTGCCGTCGGTTTACGCTGTTGGACCGGTTATTGATCATGCTGGACCGGCTGTTGGCCCAGACAGATCAAACAATCAGATCAAACAAACAAACAAACACGAGATATTGGGGTAACAACCCTCGACTCTTTTCATATAACCAGACGAACTTATCAAACGAACTTCACGAACATAACAAACTTACATGGAGAAGAGACTTCTTGACTCACTCACACATAAAACTAATAATACTATTTATAGACCTACTAAACTTGCTCTCCAAGACAAACCTAACTTGGAAACCAAGACAAACTTATTCTAGAATAATCCATATTAAAATAAACTTACAAAACAAACCCTCAACTTTATTGATAATTCAAGATTATTCTTCATTCACCCCCTTAATCTTGAATTGTTCCTCTTCTTGCTTTTATTCCTTCTTTTCAGCTGACCATAACATACTTGCTTCACCGATTCCTCAAACTTAGCATTAGTCCCTTTCGTGCTTAACTTTAAAGCCACATTGCTATTTTCTTTCTCAACTTGATTCTTCTCATCAATTCGTTCTTGACCAATACTTTCATGAATTCCAAACAAATCATTTGGAATCGTTCCAAACTGAATATCCTTCACTTTCATAATCGGTTTCACATCATAACTTTCTTTCTTTTCAACTTCAACGCAGTTAGGACTACAACACACCTGAAGCTTGATGTTGTACGTCCTATTTAGATTTCTTTGAATCTTCATCAACAATCTCTCTTTCTGATCATATAGCTTCAATATCTCATTGGCTATTTCAATCTTACATCCTTCTTCATCCAACTGACCCAAGTTAAGAAGATTGGTCTTCAACTTAGGCATATAGAAAACATCACAAAACGTTTTCTTTTCACCAGTCTTACTTACCACAGTCACATTACCTTTACCTTTGATTTCGATCTCGGATCCATCACCAAACTTTACTTGGCCCGAAACTCGTTCATCCAAGGTTGTAAAAAACTCTTTCTTTCCTGACATATGATGACATGTACCATTGTCTAAGTACCACGTTCCTTCATCCTTTTCAAATACACAAGGGATAACCCTCTCTTCATTCAAACTTACTCTCTTTATTGAACAAATTGCCATGAACAAAGAAGGATCAACATCATCTTCTTTCTTTGTTAAATTCGCTTCTTCTTTCCCTTTGCTTGGTTCTTTACATTCATTCGAGTAGTGCCCAATCTTATCATAGTTGTAGCACGTTACATACTTCTTCCTATCTTGCCATTCTCCCGGGTTCCTTTTCCGGTATTCAACCCGTTCATCATTCCATCTTGGATTCCCTCTTCCTCGTCCGTTATATCTTCCATGGCCTCTACCACGTCCTCGGTAATTTTCAACTTTCTTTTCAGTTTGGGTGAACATGAGCTGACTTTGGGATGAACTTCCATTCACATTCTTAAACTTGTTTCTTTCTTCAGATGCCTTCAAACGCCCAACCACATCTTCAAATGCCATTGTTTCGATGTCTGCGAGTAGCTCCATCGAATAAACAACAGGTAAATATTTATCTGGCATAGAGTTTAAGAATTTTCTTACCAAAACTCTTCTACAAGTACTGCTCCCAAGCTCTTGTACTTTGACTGTACTCCACCCAACTTCGCTGCATAATCATCAATACTTTATGTCTCCTCCATCTTCAATCCATCTAACTCGGCTCTAAGCATTTGAACACAAGCTTTCTGAGTTCTTTCTGCACCAAGATAACGACGCTTCCCAAATATCTTTCGGTTCTGAATACTTGGCCATCTGAAGCATCACGTCTTCAGGTAGGGTTTGGAAGATAACACCTAACACCATAAACTTCTTTCTTTCTTCAATTCCTACACCCTTTTCTTTATCAATCGAATCATGCAAACCGTTCGCACCCAAAAAAATTTTCACCATAACTGACCATGATGCGTAGTTGGTCGAAGTTAACTTCGGTGCTTGCAAAACGAAACCACCTATTGATTCTTTCATTATTCCTGGGCTTCCTGCTTCTTTATCACCGGCCATGACTCGATGATCAAACTCAAAAAAAATAAATAAATGAATAAAATAGGCATATCCTTTCTGATCTCGTACAAACCAAAAACGATTATTTTAGCAAAGTTAACATTGACTTTATATTAATTCAATTTGTGATTGTGGTTACCAAGATTATGGGTGGCGGCTCTAATTCTGTTTTTGCAACACAAAGTAATTCATAATTGCAATTAATTCCCTTTAATTCGATGGGGGCCACAAAAAAAACCAACTTTCTTTAATTTTAGCTTCAATCAAACTACACACAATAACATAACCTAACCTTTATCGATTTCACAAACCTTACTAAAATCGTTTCTCTCGCAAATAGCAAACAGCAACGGAACGAACCCAGCGAACGAACGAAAATCAAACTCCCCTTACGCGAACGAGCCAAAGATCTGATACCAATTATTGACCAGACAGATCAAACAAACAAACAAACACGAGATATTGGGGTAACAACCCTTGGCTCTTTTCATATAACCAAACGAACTTATCAAACGAACTTCACGAACATAACAAACTTACATGGAGAAGAGACTTCTTGTCTCACTCACACATAAAACTAATAATCTGGACTCTATTTATAGACCTACTAAACTTGCTTTTCAAGACAAACCTAACTTGGGAACCAATACAAACTTATTCTAGAATAATCCATATTAAAATAAACTTACAAAACAAACCCTCAACTTTATTGATAATTCAGGATTATTCTTCACCGGCTAGGTGGCACTCTAACCGTTCCATGCATGAGAAGGCGATCCAGTGGCTAAACCAGCGGCCGGATTGTTCGGTTGTGTTTTTTGTTTTGGGAGTATGGGGAGTTTGAGCAGGGACCGGCCAGGTGAGAGAAATAGCAACAAGTTTGGAGGGAGCCGGGTACCGGTTTTTGTGGTCTTTACGTGAACCGGCTAAGACAAGTCTAGAGCTTTCTAACGACTATGAGAAGCTCGAAGAGGATTTGTTTTCAGATGGGTTTGTTGATCGGACGGCAGATAGAGGGTTTGTGTGCGGGTGGGTGTCTCAGGTGAATGTGCTGGCACTCAAGGCGATTGGTGGGTCCATGTCACATTGTGGATGGAACTCGATATTGGAGAGTATATCGTACTCTCCAAAGTTATAACAATATACTAAAAAAACTACATAATAAACACACTAATATATATACAAAATACCCGAACATCACATCCCCACACTTATCTTTTGCTTGCCCTCAAGCAAAACTCTAAAGCAAACATCAACCTCCATCATAGGTATATCAATTATCACCATTAATACTAGCAAGGTTTAAGGTCATACCCAGTTTCTCAGACTGACACTTTCTAGATTGACAACCCACAAATAAAGTTAATGCTACAATAAAACTCTAGAATCGTCCAGACAAGTGTACTTTGTTTTCGGTTAAGGCATACATGTTCATACCCCTCACACTATCAACACTCCACTCGGTTTAATATCTGGACTAACAAAAGATGTGCTAATATATGTCTCTGCCCTCAAAATACCTAATATGAGTTACAACTTAATACGCTTGCAGGTCAGTCTTATCTCAACCCATTAACCACCGGTTGCATAAAGACTCGAACTAAGGTTTTGCTAAGGCTTAGGTTCGGGTGCGGATTAGGCTTATTTAGTTACTCAGGTAGATGAAACTCAATTAAATAAACCAATATACAGACTCACGAATACAAACGAACTAATTGCACAATCAACTGCTATTTACATACTCAACTGCTGATTACAAATGAAATACTAAACTGATAATTTCTTTTTGTCTTTTTGCTGATTTTTTTTTGACATCAATAACTGATAATTACAACTCAGAACTTTACAACTTTACAACTCGTCTGACTAAGTACAACTCGATAACGAACTGGATTTCATCACACGGGTTAAAATAAAATAAAGGCCAAGGCTGAAATGGTACGTAATGTTCAGTTTAGCAATTGAAAAAGGAATATGGTCCAAACGGGCTCCTAGGGGATAATGTCGGGTAAGGAATTTATTTAGTGGGGAAATATATATGGAACGGGTTATCTAAAGTCCTAATCTCCATACAGGTGGTGGTATTAAGATCTCGATAAGCATGTGACAAGCAAGTTCTAATTCTGTATACATACCGGTTTCCCTCAATCAATGCCAAGACATGTTTTATATCTATTATATAATACGTGTATTAAGTATAGGGGTTAATCTCACAATATGTCTGGAAATAAAGGCTGCCGATATGAAACATGTATACCTGTCCCCTTGACTCATTATCTCCGCCTAAATGATTCCATTTTCAACTTCTCATTTTAAAAACATTTGTCGGGAAAACTATCGAGAAGCAGAAAAACCAACCATGACCAAAAACCTCTAACTTGGCATTAATAGCAATAAGTGACAGTTAATAACTTAGGTTTCTAAATACTCTTCGAGGTACTATCGGGCTAAAAATTTTCAATTTCCCCCATCCCCACACTTGAGGTTAACATTGTCCTCAATGTTAAAATTTTAAAACAATTAACGAACATTTAAGGGACGGGGTTGAAATTGAATGTTTAACAATTTAAAAATCGGGCTCTAATGTGATAGTTCTAACATAAAAAAATATACAATTACACTCTCAACACGTAAACTAAAATAACAAAATAGATTATGAAACTGAAATCACCTGATATGACTGATAAGACAATACTAAAAAATGGCTCGCAAAACCTCGTGAAAACTCGTCTTCTCCAAAGATTAAAACTGATCTGCAAAATCTCAAAACGTGTAAAAGCAAGCTTCTCACCGTGTGTAAGACATAGGTCTTTTAAGAATTTTGCAAAAAAATGAAGTGTTAGTTCATTTTATTAAAAATTATTACCGAGCCAAATTAGTTAAGTTTCATAATAAATTTTGTTAGTTAAAATGTTAAAAGACCTAACTCACTTTCGTAGGAATCACGGTTGCATTTAGCGTATGCAACAAGCTCTTTAAACCCCCCGGTAGCCCGAGTGGACGAGTGAGGTCTCGTGAGGGTTTATTGTGAACTACACCCACAAAGTTCCAATACAACAAAATATACACGTACCTGGATTAACCACAGCAAAAAAGAACACAAAAGCACTTTGGGTAGCTTAACTGAAACCTCGTTTTCTGACATAACTTTACCGCACACATCAAAATTCCAACTTTTTTCTTGCGGTATCCCCACACTTAGCTTTTTCTATGATGGTACGCTTGAAATACAATTAGTAATATAAAAAAATGCAAACTAAAAATATACAAAATGTACAATTACCACCCTTTTGAAAATTTTATGACATTTAAGGTGGGCGGCTGGCCCGTTTCCATGCAGCCTTCTCATTACATAAAAGCTCATCCTCAAGAGGTTGCTCCCAACCTTTTAACACACCAGAATCCGGCCCAAACATTTCCAACCTCCATTCTAAATCACATTCAGGTGGTTTCTTTACCTCTTTCCTTTTCATCTTCTTTCCCTTTCTTGTTGCTACTTCCTTATCATCTCTAACTCCAGTGCAGTATCTCATTCCGTCCTTTCACCTTCATGCTACCATTTAGCTCATTCTTGTCAGTCACAAAACATTTCTCTTTTGTATGATCCTTTCTCAAGGATTCACACTTGTCAACAAAAGGGTTAGTATCATTTCCAAACAATGATAACTGTTTATCACGATTCCCACACTTAATTCCCAAAACGCCCTTAGCACAATCAATTACCGCATGTGCTGTGGCAAGGAATGGCCTACCCAGTATGACTGCAGATTTTGTATTATTTCCTTTAGCATAATCAAGTACAAGAAAGTCAACTGGGTAGCAAAATTCATCCACTTGAACCATTACATTAGTAACCATGCCCCGAGGAAGTGTATGAGTTTGATCCGCCAACACCACGATAGTGTTTACCCTTTCTAGCGGGCCAAATTCATACTGATCATATAAACTACCGGGCATGATACTAACACATGCTCCAAGATCTAGAAGTGCCCAATCAGTTTTAAATTTCCCAATTTGAATTGATAAAAATGGCACTCCCGGGTCTTGGAGTTTACTTGAGATGGTATTATCCTCCACCTCCTCATCTCTGTTGTTGGTCAATTTACCATTTAAACATTTTTCACAAGTACAATTTTCACAAAAAGACATTTCATTCGTTTTTAGTTTCGATTCATTTTGGAAAATTGTTTTCTTTTGACCAACATAATTATTCTCATCACTAAACTCTTTCACCACCCCCTCAACAAACTGTGGTGGTGAATCAACTTCAACACTAGTAATTTCAAAATGAGGTAAAAGACTTACCGCATTGATGTGCATATTGTTTCCTTTCTTTGAACTTGAACTGAAGTGTTGCGGGTTTACTGTGGTATCGCTCGTTAACTGACCCACTTTTTTCTGAATTACCTGAATTACCCTTCTGCTGGTCCTGATTCTGATTAACTGATGAACTGTTACCCTAGTAACCGTCTCTGTTATAACCCCGACTGTTACTTTGACTGTTCGAACCACCCTGACTGTAGCTGTTCTGCTGTTGGTTCTGACTGGACCCCTGAAAATTCGGATTCGACTGACTCGACACGTTCCCGTATCTTAAATTCGGGTGATTCCTTAGGCCCAGGTGATATGTATTTGAATTGAACCCTTGGCCCTTAGAATCCCCGTACGCGTAACTGATTTCCTCCTCGTCGGGGTACTTGTCATCATCATCAAACCCGGGGCAATCTTCAACCTTATGCCCCAACTCTCCACTATCTGCACAAACCGAGAATTTCACCCCGACTTTACCAGCCTCTTTCTTCTTCTCTTTTCAATAACCCGCGAGTTCTTGTTCTAACTCAGCAATTCTGTCTGACTCGCTCGAGGCTGATTTAACTGTTCAGGTGACCCCGACTTTTCGTCTTCGATCTGCAGCTGCCTCTGCCTTGGAATCTTCACACATAAATTCCAAAAGTTCCCAATCATCTTCCTCTGGTGGATTCAACAATTGACTATTACACGAAGCTTTCAAATGTTTTCTGTCTTCATATGTCAACCCGTCAACGAAACACTTAATCAACTCCCACACAATCTGATGGTGCGGGCACTTCCGAATCATTTCCTTGTAACGATTAAAGGCTTCATGAAACAACTCACCCGGTAACTGTGAAAAGTGTCTAATCTCCATGCGTGCCTCGATGGTCTTCGACTGTGAATAATACTCATTAAGGAACACTTGCTGCATCTCACCCCAGTTGTTAATACTATGCATCGGTAGTGAGTTGAACCAATGTTTGGCTTTGTCTTTTAGTGAAAACTAGAACAACCGCAACCGAACCTCATCCTGATCATACGTATCGTCACCAATAGACCCGCAAATAGCTGAAAAGTCTGACAGATGTGAATACGGGTCTTCAGATCCCAGTCCGTGAAAATGGGGAACTTTGTCTTCAAATCCCGCGCATCGGCATCTCTTGTGCCTCGGTTATGATCTGGTAGGCCATGTAGGACACTTAGAGATGATTGGGGATGGTCGAGACTTGCTCTTCTGCTCTGGAAATCGCTGGAAGGTGAAGAATCCCGTCTAGGGTCGTCCAAATGTGTTATATAATAAAACCCTAACTTTCACGATTCTGGGGACCATCGCGTAGCGCAATGACCTCCTCTCCTGGTCCATCGCGCTACGCGATGGACCAAAAGTCAACGCAGTCTAAATTATAGGGCATCGCGTAGCGCGATGCCCCACCTTCAACACCCATCGCGCTACGCGATGGGCCTCTTTTCTCAGCAACTTCGTTTAACTGCCTCGGTAAGCGTGCTGGACATCCCAGGTCTTCATTCCATGCTCATACAGGTCCAAATTAAGCGCGTTAAGTACCTGTGACCTGAAACACAATAAACATGTATGAAGTACCAAAGTTCCTAAAATAAACGAGTAAAAAAAATACGTTAACCCAAATAAATATGTACAAATAAACCGAACATCACATCCCCACACTTATCTTTTGCTTGCCCTCAAGCAAACTCTAAAGTAAACATAAACCGTCATCATAGGTCAACCAATTATCACCATTAATACTAGCAAGGTTTAAGGTCATACCTAGTTTTCCAGACTGACACTTTCTAGATTGACAACCCACAAATAAAGTTAATGCCACCATAAAACTATAGAATCGCCCAGACAAGTGTACTTTGTTTCCGGTTAGGGCATACATGTTCATACCCCTCACACTATCAACACTCCACTCGGTTCAATATCTGGACTAGCAAAAGATGTGCCAGTATATGTCTCTGCCCTCAATATACCAAATATGAGTTACAACTTAATATGCTTGCAGGTCAGTCTTATCTCCACCCATTAACCACCGGTTGCATAAAGACTCAGACTAGGGTTTTGCTGAGGCTTAGGTTTGGGTGCGGATTAGGCTTATTTAGTGACTCATGTGGATGAAACCCAGTTAAACAAACCAATATACAGACTCACGAATACAAACGAACTAATTACATAATCAACTGCTATTTACAACTGAAATACTAACTGAGACTTATTTTTGTCTTTTTCCTGATTTTTCAAATTTTATTATTTTTATTTTTTTTTATTTTTTTTTATTTTTTTAATACTAACTGAAATGACTGATAATTACAACTCAGAAATTAATAATTTTACAACTCATCTGACTAAGTACAACTCGATATATACACAACTCGATAACGAACTGGATTTCATCACACGGGTAAAAATAAAATAAAGGCCAAGGCTAAAATGGTATGTAATGTTCAGTTTAACAAACAAAAAAGGAATATGGTCCAAATGGGCTCCTAGGGGATAATGTCGGGTAAGGAATTTATTTAGTGAGGAAAATATGTACGGAATGGGTTTTCTAAAGTCCTAATCTCCATACAGGTGGTGGTATTAAGATCCCGAAAAGCATGTGACAAGCAAGTTCTAATTCTGTAAAACATACCGGTTTCCCTCAATAAATGTCATGACATATTTTATATCTATTATATAATATGTGTATTAAGTATAGGGGCTAATCTCACAATATTTCTAGAAATATGGGCTGCCGATATGAAACATGTATACCCGTCCCCTTGACTCGTTATCCCGGCCTAAACGATTCCATTTTCAAACTTCTCATTTTTAAAAACATTTGTTGGGAAAACTATCGAGAAGCTAAAAAACCAACCATGACCAAAAAACTCTAACTTGGCATTAATAGCAATAAGTGACAGTTAATAACTTAAGTTTTTAAATACTGAGGTACTATCGGGCTAAAAATTTTCAATTGTCCCCCATCCCCACACTTGAGGTTGACATTGTCCTCAATGTAAAAATAATAATAAAACAATTAATAATTATTTGGGGAACGGGGTTGAACTGACAGTTTGACTACTTAAAAACCCGGGGAACAAATGTGGTGAACTAATGCAAATATACAATTACAATTCTAAAAACTAAAATAAAAATAACAATATAGTTTATGAAACCGAAATCACCTGATAATAAAGACAATGCAATGCGAAACTCGGCCCACAACTCTCAACACACTCGTGACACATGTCTCCATCACTGACCAATTCTGTCTAACCAAATCTGCACAACTCTCGAGACATGTATAAGCAACCACTCACAAGTATAAGACTTAGGTCTTTCGAGAGTTAAAATTATTATTATATTATAAAATCATTACCGAGCCAAGTTAGTCAATTTCATAAAAAATTTTGTTAATTATTTAAAAATAATAAAAGACCTAACTCACTTTCGTAGGAATCACGATTGCATTTTGCGTATGCAACAAGCCCTTTAATCCCCCCGGTAGCCCGGGTGGACGACTGAGGTCTCGTGAGGGTTTATAGTGAACACACCCACAAAGTTCCAAAGTAACACAAACAAAAATACAAATATATACAAATATACAAATCAAATACAGCAGACAAAGTGGGAGGGCTGTTATATATAATTATTATTATATTATTATTACTTATTTATTTTATATATATATATATATATTTAGAGATCCGAGGACCCATCGCGTAGCGCGATGGGTCAGGCAAGCACACGTCGCGCTACGCGACCCATTTAATTCAAATTAGGGTTTGGATCCCATCGCGTAGCGCGATGGGGTTGGTCATGGCGTCATCGCGCTACGCGATGACGTCAGATGTCTGGGAAGTCCCCAGCCACCATCGCGTAGCACGATGGTGAGCTGTCCAGGGCCATCGCGTAGCGCGATGGTCCCCAGTGAACAGAAAGTTTTTGTCGAATTGGGGTCGGGCATTTTCCGACCCAGTCACTTTTCGACATCCCGACAACACCCTGAACATGCTTCTGAAGTCGGAATTTGCAATACTTACCTACAAAGCCGTGAAATTAACCAATTACTTACCGAACCTCCAAAACGCACACTGCATCAAAAGCCTCCCCACACTTGAGATATGCTGCACAGAACTCGAGACCAAAGTCAAACAACGACACAACGAAAAGAAAATAAAATGGAACACACTTACAAACCCCGGGTTGCCTCCCGGTCAGCGCTGAATTGTGTGTCTACAGCTCGACAATGCCTCGAATGCTTCAAGTAGCTTCATAAACCGGTGAGGTCACCATAGAACTCACCGATTTCTTTCCTCTCTTTCCTTTCCTCTAATTGCTACCCTTCAGGTCGTTCCTGTCAGTTACAAAACATCCCTCTCTTGTATGATTTGTGCACGATGGTACGCACTTGTCAACAAGAGGGTTAGTAGCATTTTCAAACAATAATAACCGCTTAACACGGTTCCCACACTTAATGCCCAAAAATCCCTCAGCGCAATCAATTACCGCATGTGCTGTGGCAAGGAACGGCCTACCCAGTACGACTTCAGATTTTTTAATGTTACACTTAGCATAATCAAGTACCAGGAAGTCAACTAGGTAGCTAAAATCGTCCACTTGAACCATTACATTAGTGACCATGCCCGGGGGTGTGTATGAGTTTGATTCGCCAACACCAAGGTGGTGTTTACACTCTCTAACGGGCCAAACTCATACTGATCATATAAACTGCCGGGCATGACACTAACACATGCTCCAAGATCTAGAAGTGCCCGATCAGTTTTGAAATCTCCAATTTGAATTGATAAAAGTGGCACTCCCGAGTCTTGGAGTTTACTTGAGGTGGTATTATCCTCCACCTCCTCATCATTCGTGTTGGTCAATTTGGCATTTAAACATTTTTCACAAATGCAATTTTCACAAAAAGTTGATTCATTAGAGTTCGATTTCAATTCATTTTGAGAAATTGTTTCCTTTTAACCAACACCTTCATTCTCATCACTAACATCATTCACCACTGCTTCAACAAACTGCGGTGGCGACTCAACTTCAACCCAAGTAATTTCAAAATGAGGTAAAAGACTTACCGGTTGATGTGCACATTATTTCCTTTCTTAGAGCTTGAGCTAGCATGTTGCGGGTTTACTGTGGTATCGCTTGGTAGCTGACCCGCGTTCTTCTGAAATCTCGCCACATCTGCTGCGAGCTGACCAATCTGCTTTGACATCGCTTCTGCTGACTTGTCTCTCAACTCGAATTGTCTCTGCGTTTCCTTCTGATTATCAGTCACAAGCTTCAACAACGCATCTAACTTTGAATGTATCGACTCGTCTGAATTTCCCGAACTACCCTTGTGCTGGTCCTGATTCTGATTACCTGATGAACTGTTACCCCGGTAACCATCTCTGTTATATCCCTGACTGTTATACTGACTGTTCGAACCACCCTGTTGGTAGTTGCTCTGCTGTCGGTTCTAACTGGACCCCTGAAAGTTCGGGTTCGACTGGTTCGACGCGTTCCCGTATTTGAAATTCGGGTGATTCCTTAGGCCCAGGTGATAAGTGTTCGAATTGAACCCTTGGCCCTTGGACTCCCCGTACGCGTAACTGACTTCCTCCTCGTCGGTATACTCGTCATCATAAGGCAATCTTCAACCTTATGCCCCAATCCACCACAATCTGAACAAACCGGGAATTTCACCCCGACTTTACCAACCTCCTTCTTTTTCTCTTTCCGATAACCCGCGAGTTCCCATTCCAACTCTGCAATTCTGACTGACTCCCTCGAGGCTGATTTAACTGTTCGGGTGACCCCGACTTTCGTCTTCAATCTGTTGCTACCTCTGCCTTGGAATATTCATACATAAATTCCAAAAATTCTCAATCATCTTCCTCGGGTTGATTCAACAACTGATTATTACATGAAGCCTTCAAATGCTTTCTGTCTTCATACGTCAACCCATCAACGAAACACTTAACCAACTCCCACAACTCAATATGATGGTGCGGGCACTTCCGAATCGTTTCCTTGTAATGAATAAAATCCTCGTGAAACAACTCACCCGGTAACTGTGAAAAATGTCTAATCTCCATTCAGACCTCGATAGTCTTCGACTGTGAATAGTACTTGTTAAGGAAAACCTGTTGCATCTCGGCCCAGCTCTCAATATTGTGCATCGGTAGCGAGTTGAACCAGTGTTTTGCTTTGTCTTTTAATGAAAACTGGAACAACTGCAACCGAACCTCATCTTGATCATAAGTACCATCACCAATAGACCCGCAAATAGCTGAAAAATCTGACAAGTGTGAATACGAGTCTTCTGATCCCAGTCCGTGAAAATGAGGAACTATGTTGATGTAGGACGGACGGGATTTAAATATCGGTTGTCCCTAAACACGCACTTGTGGGACAATCGGTGATGCACCATCTGAAATAGCCGGTCTGAACCGACTGTTAACACCCTGAACCGGAGGCCTGTAATTCCTTTGTCTAGCCCTCGCTTCCTCAAAACCTCCCCGATTAACCTGAATCGGTTGTCTCTGTTCCACCCGATACCTGCCTATACCACCATGATCAAGATTTCTATTCCTCCACCTGTTACCTCTCACCCTAACCAGTTCCTCAACCTCATCAACCTCTTCAACACGCAAACCCGCATTTTCATTTCTCGGGCCAAATTCCTCCTCATCTCCCTCTTCTTCATCTTCAGTGTGAATACTGACATGGTCGAACTCTTGAATAATCGTCTGTCGATGACGAGGGGTATTGTTCGGGGCTGATGGCCCGGGTCTTTCATGGTTTCGGTTTCGGTTTCTGGAGTGTCGGGCTGAATTTTGGGGTTGTTGATTGGTGTTTATTGGTGGTGGTGGATCATTGTTTGGTGGATTCAATTCGGGTTGGAAAACATTAATTTCGGGTGGTGGGTTTTTGTCACACCCCGACTTAGGGCCTAGGCGTGACACCCGTAGTTGGTACCTATTTTGAAAATATATTAGAGTTGCAGGTTATTAACGGAAGTCTTTGGTTATAATAAAATATTAATTTATTTTGAAAACCTCTTGAATAATAAATATTCAAGTATTTGTTTTACAAACCTTTGTTTACTCTCGTTTACAATATTTTATTTATTAAAAACTGAGTCATCTCTGTCTGCGAGCATCTATCTCCAAAAGTGACTCAAATGCCATGCTACCTATGCTATTCTTGCTTTCCTATAATGAGGGGAAAAATACGTCAGCGATATGCTGGTGAATCGTTGACTCTGAAAATATTTGACTGACAAGATAGTTTTGGAACAAACTCAGCAGAAACGTCTCTTATTTCTGGGAACTTGTGCCACTTCCATACACCCACAATTATGGTTCTCCAATAACTGATGCTCATTGGAGAACTTTCGTTATGTCTGTTAGCCTGCGACCACATAGTCTTGATTGATAGGTTAACAGATATGTTTGGATCCAGACACATGTGTACTCGGTCTGAATTGCTTTTATTATTTACCTTGTAACTTAGGGATCACGTAATCCCTTAAAATGTAGAGATCACGTAATCTCATACTTGACTGACTGTTTAAGATAAACAACCCGTTTATCTGAATGTAAAAGGTTTAACATATTCACGTTATAAAAAGGTTGAACGTATTCACCTGTGATTGTGATTGTCTTTTCTGAATGATGTGGTGATCTCGTTTGAAAACCATTGTGAATGAATGATTGATCTATGTAATAACATAAGTTTATATAAATACTCGGATCGTCTCTTGATCCAGCTACAGACCTTTAGTCTGGTTTTGATAGCTATAAACCTTGACTGATCATTTGTTTGAATAAAATATTTCATGTAGTCTTTTTATTTGTTTACAAATCATGAGTTAAGTTTCTTTTTCATGAAGAATCATCAATTAATAGGTTTCTTCGTCAAGAAGAAACATTGAATTGACTATAACCCTGGCATGTAAAATCTTACATTTCTTAGTTGTGAAGAAACTACTATATCTGCTTGTATGTAAAAGCTTGTATGGGCAGCAATTCTACTTTCTATCGCGTATCGAGGCTCAAATCGTCAGAACTTCACGGTATTTGGAGTTTATATGCCTAAGTTTGTACGGGCAGCAATTCTACTTTCTATCGCGTATCGAGGCTCAAATCGTCAGAACTTCACGGCTTGGAACGCACTACGAGGTTGGCACGCTTCTCGATGCTAAGTGTGTGTGAGTGGTGGTGTTTTGGTGTGATAATGGAAGTGCCATAAGCCTCCCCTTTTATAGCCAATTTTGGGAACCATCGCGTAGCGCGATGGTCCTTTCTACTGAGGCATCGCGTAGAACGATGTCAGATTTTGACGCGTGGCATGCTGACTCAGCCCTAGCGTATGCCACGTGTCCCCCATTGCGACACGTGTCAGGTGACTCATGCAACCCCATCGCGTAGCGCGATGGTGATCTTTCTGGGCTCATCGCGTAGCGCGATGGGTCCTGAAATCCGATTTTCAACTTTTGGTCCCTCGTCTTTGATAACTTGTCATTTCTTGATCATACTTCCATTTCCAAAAATACTAAAGCGGCCCTTATGCGGCTCGTGGCGATGCGAGCGTGCGAAGTGCAAAATGCACCATCAAAACGCCACATTACGCCCATCGCTCGAGTCCGAGTCCGAGTCCGAGTCCGTGTCCGAGTCCGTGTCCGTGCGCGTGCGCGTCGGGTGCTTTGCACCCTCTGCTAGGACTATGGAGAGTGGCTAGCCACTTTAAAACATTTTTATGGAAACTTGCTTCCTTATAAAGAGCTTCCATTTCTTTGTTTGTTTCCATGTGGGATGAACATTCCATTCCTTATTTATACCCATGGAATGCTTCCCTTTTTTCTTTCATCTATCCATATGGGATGGATTTTCCTACTTCCTTAAACATAAGATGCTTAATTTTTCCTTATCTCTATTTTTCCCATTACTTGATTTTGAGGTTATTTTAATCCTCCAACTTTCAAAGTTGACGTTTTTAGTCCAAAATAAATATGGATTTTTCTAGGATGTTACAGTTTTGGTTTTGGTTTTGCCCTTCCATATCTGGCTGTCTGATCTAAGCTCGGTTCTGCCGAGCTAACCGTTCGATTTCTGTCTCGTAAATCAGTGGAGACTTTCTTCCTGAATGGCGGGTGTGCATAAACTTGTTACCTGCACAAATAACACACCCCGCGTAAAATGGGAAAATAAAACCAAACTAAAAATAAAAATAAAAATAACAACTAAATTAAACTAAGAAATCAATTAACACAAAAACACTAAGCGCACTAACTCCCCGGCAACAGCGCCATTTTGATGACCGTCGTTTGAGTCATGCAAAAACCTAATTAACCTAAGCAGCTAGGGTAAGTCAGGTATCGTATCCATCAGGAGTATGTGGTCAGTGTGAAGTGAAATCAATTTCTAAACTTATGAAGTAATTCAATTAAAGTGCTGATCACACTAGCAATTGGTTTATATGTTGTAACAAGCAATAAGTAATCACGTGTTCAATCAATTAACAAAGACAAATTACACCCGGGAATCCAAGTAATTAACCTAACAGCAAACTCATGCAACTTAACAGATTAACAATCACTGATTAACACCGATTAACTAACTAGACAAACCTTAGGCATCAACGCTTACTAACACACGGCACTGGTTATCAAACAGTCCCTGCCAGTGTGACTCAACTAAGGGAAAGCTTATGCTTCATCACATTCAACTAGTCAAAACAATCCTATAAGCAATTATCATAGCAACTGGCACAATAATCGTTCTGATCGAAATAAACCTAAACCGACTGAGTGCACAATAATACTAGACATCAATACTCATCGATTAATCAAAGATCATTACAATCAATTCATTCTAAATACATGAGAAAAACTGAAAGATACAATACTCTACATCCCGGGTATGACTTGAAGAAACTAGCCGCGCATCGGCATCTCTCGGGCCTCGGTTATGATCTGGTAGGCCATGTAGGACACTTAGAGATGATTGGGGATGGTCGGGACTTGATCTTCTGCTCTGGAAATCACGTGGAAGGTGAAGAATCCCGTGTAGGGTCGTCCAAATGTGTTATATAATAAAACCCTAACTTTCACGATTCTGGGGACCATCACGTAGCGCGATGGCCTCCTTTCCTGGTCCATCGCGCTACGCAATAGACCAAAAGTCAACGCAGTCTAAATTACAGGGCATCGCGTAGCGCAATGCCCCACCTTCAACACCCATCGCGCTACGCGATGGGCCTCTTTTCTCAGCAACTTCGTTTAACTGCCTCGGTAAGCGTGCTGGACATCCCAGGTCTTCATTCCATGCTCATACAGGTCCAAATTAAGCGCGTTAAGTACCTGTGACCTGAAACACAATAAACATGTATGAAGTACCAAAGTTCCTAAAATAAACGAGTAAAACAAATACGTTAACCCAAATAAATATGTACAAATAAACCGAACATCACCCTCAGTTCCTCAAAACCTCCCCAATTAACCTGAGTCAGTTATCTTTGTTCCTCCCGATATCTTCATATACCACCTCGATCTGGATTTATGTTCCTCCACCTGTTACCTCTTACCCTAACCGGTTCCTTAACTTCCTCAACCTGTATACCCTCATCTGCATTTCTCTACTCAAACCCGTCATTTCCTCTAACTCGCCATTCATCCCCGTTACTACCATCATTTCTCGGTTCTTGTTCCTCCTCATCTCCCTCTTCTTCGTCTTCGGTGTGAATACTGACATGATCGAAATCCCGTATAATTGGCTGTCGGTGACGAGGGGTGTTGTTCGGGGCTGATGGCCCAGGTCTGTCAAGGTTTCGATTTCGGTTTCTAGATTGTCGGGCTGAAATTTGTGGTTGTGGATTGGTGTTTATTGGTGGTGGTAGGTCATAATTAGGTGGGTTTTGGTTATTTGGTGGGTTAGGCTCGGGTTGGAAAACATCGATCTCGGGTGGTGGGTTTTGGTTTTGATTCTGGTTCTGGTTCTGACCTTCCATGTTTGACTGTATGATCTGAGCTCAGTTCTGCCGAGCTAACCGTTCGATTTCTTGCTCGTAAATCAGTGAAGAATTTCTTCCTGAACGGCGGGTGTGCATAAACCTGTTACCTGCACAAATAACACACCCCGCGTAAAATGGGTAAATAAAACTAAACTAAAAATAAAAATAAAAATAACAACTAAATTAAACTAAATTAACTAAGAAATCAATTAATCACAAAAACACTAAGCGCACTAACTCCCCGGAAACGGCTCCATTTTGATGCTAGACTGTCGCTATCTAGTCAAAAACTATTAAATCAGTGTCCTAATCACCTTAAACTAGTTAGTGTAAGTAGGGTGTCGAACCACGAGGAGTATGTGGTCAGTGTGCAGTGAATTCAATTCCTAACATTATGAAGTGAATTATATCAAAGTGCTGATCACACTAGCAAATGAATTTGAGTTTTATAATAATCAAACAAGTAATCAAGTATTCAATCAATCAGACAAAGCAAATCACACCCGGGAATCCAAGTAAGCAACCTAACAGCAAACTCATGCACTTAACATATAAACTATCTTGTGTCAACTACAGACTGACTAACCGGTCAAACCTTAGGCATCCACGCTCGCTAACACACGGAACTGGTTATCAAACGGTCCCTGCCAGTGTGACTCAACTAAGGGCAAACGTATGCTTTCTTGCAATTAACAGGTTAAGACAATCCTACAAGCAATTATTATAGCAATCGACAACCTAATTGTTCAGATCAAAATAAACCTAAACCGACAGATTATACGAACATACTAAATATCAATACTCATAGATTAACATCAAAACAATTACAATTAGTTGTTCTAGTACATGTGAAATAAACTGAAAGATTACAAACTATACATCCCGGGTATGACTCGAAGGATCTAGCCGCGTCTCGGCATCTCTCGTACTTCGGTTATGATGGATAAGATCATGTACAGGGCCTTGAGATGATTGGGATCAATGGTTCTTCTCCTTGCTGCTCTAAAAATCGTCTGGATAGTGAATAATGGCGTCTAGGGTCGTCAAAACGAAATAAAACATCAAACCCTAACTTTCCCGACTATGGAGAACATCGCGTAGCGCGATGGAAGATAACCTCATATTTGGATTCCTCTCGTTGAGAGACCCAAAATTCATATATTATGGGTCCCGTAACTCATTTTCTAGCCCAAGATATGCTCGTTTTACTTCCTGGTCGCTTTTTGTGAACCCATCTTGTTCAGTTTTAGCATCGGGTTTAGGTTCCTCATCCAAACTCTTCCCGAATCCTTCTAACACTTCCTAAGACTTCAAGTTATGCTTCGGTCATCCCGAGCTATCATTCCATGCTCGTATAAGTCTCCAATTTAGCATATTTAACGATCAATGACCTAAAATACAAAAGCACGTATGAAGTACCAAAGTTCTAACAATATACTAACAAAATTACATAATTAACACACTAATATATATATATATACAAAATACCCGAACATCCCTCTTCAAATTCCTGCCCAGTTTTCTCACCTCACTCATACCTATGCAATTCACTTAAAAATGAATGTTTGCGCCAATACAAACGAATGGCGATCTTACTTGATCATGATACCCAATGCTCATCTAACTTGAACCCCGAACATTCCTCGATTTGGATTGTATTATCAACTTCATGTTCCATATCCATATATTTAGTTAACCTCTCTCCAATAAAATCCCCTCTATATGTCGCTTGAGAATATGAAGATTAGGAAAATATTGAGTTGGCTAATCTCCTTTAAAAGAAAAAATCTTCTACATGTCGATTTGATCCAAAGTTACCACTTGTTTAAGGGAGAACCAATGTGCCCAGATATATAGAATTAGGTTACACGAAATATTCTGCATTTCAATCTAATCCAAACAATAAAATGCAAACTTGACAACATTAATCAAAGTGCAAATACATCAAAGTTCATCTTACCAAAATGATACAAAAAACTTAGCGTCGAACGATTAGAACCGACTGTTTCTCTCTAAAAGTGGGATGTGAAGTGTATGGATGGATCTGTGCAAAACACTCCCCTCTATTTATTGGTAGGTTAATTATTGTACGATATGTTGGTTTCTATTTGCATGGGCGTGTACTTTCTGTAGCATAACCGTGACCCTTAAAATCTTATCAGCCTAACCATAATGATCTAGAGGCATGGTCGTGACATCCTTAAATTGTGTCGATCCAACCATGTAATTGCAATGTAACGTCCGACTTTTAGAAATAATAAATAAAGTAATATTTAAATAAAGTTTGTTATTTAATCGTCGTATAATAATAAGTCATAAATTAAAATGAGAGATGGTAGGCTTAAATGGATATGGACTTAAAAATAAAACATGGACTTAGTGGATTAATGGGCCTAAGGTCCATGAGCTAAAGGTATAAGTACCCCTTAAACCTTCCCTAAAACCCTAGATCTCATAATTCCATACCTTTCCATTTTTACCAACACACACTCTCCCTACCTTGAAACCCGAGAACAAGATCCAAGTTGTTTTAGTGATTTTCTCATCCAAACAACAAGAAGAATCAAGATCTAGCTCGTGTCAAGATTAAGCTCTAAAACGAATTTCGCTAGAGGTACGTTTGTAGTGTAAAGGTGGTTCATTTGGTGTCGGTTCTCCATGAAAATTGGTAGAACAATAGATCGGGGCCTAAAGGTTAATAAAAATATAAACTTGACGTAAAAATGTGAACTTTGAGGGTCAGATTCGTTTAACCCGTTAGTTAAGTTCGGCTCGTTCATGACTTGTAGATCTAACGCGAGTTTGGCTCTTTGCAAGCCTAGAATATAATATTTGAAGCTTGAATCTAACCAAGTTTATATTTTAGTTGTTAATATTAATAGAAATAAATTAATAAAAGTATTAATAATAATACTAATAATAATATAATAATAATAATAATTCTCGTAAACAAAGAAGAAAAAAGAAAGGAAAAGAGAAAGAAAAGAAAAAGGGAAAAGGAAAGGAAAAGGAGCTCATGATGAGTAGCCAATGTGTGTATAAAAGCTTGGGAAGATAAAAATTAAACAAAAGACCATGTTGGTGGAGTGGTTGAGACACAATATGGGAAGCGAGAGGTCATAGGATCAAATCCCAGATCTCGCGCGAAATACATTTTTGATGCGAAATGGGTCATGCAAAAAAGTTCATGCGAAGCGAACTAGCTCATGCAAAGCGAAAAAAAGTTCATGCGAAGCGAACCAGCTCATGCGAAGCGAAAAAGTTCAAGCGAAGCAAGTCCAAGCGAAGCGAACTGAATCCAAGCGAAGCAAACTGAGTCCAAGCGAAACGAGTCCAAACGAAGCGAACTAAGGGGTTCATGCGATGTGAACTGGGCCATTCTTAGTTAATCCAAGATAATCCAACAAAATAAACCAAACCAATCAACTTCGTTATCTCCGTATAACCCGATATATTTTAAGATAAATAATCAATTAAAGAAAATGAATATATTTGTATATTTATATATAATTAAAAGAAAAGTACACATATATATATACATACACAATAATATATTAAATGAAAGGAACATATATTAATGAAGAAGAGAAATATATATATATAATAATGGGAGGATATGAACGCAAAATAAAGACCGTCGTTAAATAAAGTTATTTCGTTAGATTTGTTAGCCCAAATAAACGAGCCTAGCCTATCAAGTACGCTAGACTAATAAATACGAATCTAATTAATTATGTTAGTACGTGGTTAATTTATGCATATATGTGTTAAACAGTTAGCCGCACATAACTCAGGAATGACATTACTATAAACGGTGAACGTAACAGGATCCAAGTGAGTTCTAGCCCCTTTTATGTGTTATGTTTTCGGGGCTGTGTGCATACTACGATGTGTTTAGATTTATACACTTAACTTAAATGGTAAGTGTATATTAGATATATGTTTGCGTATGAATGTGAATGATGTGGATTGTTTAACTAATATGCATGTGATGTTATATTAGTTATGATTGAAGGAAATAGAAAGGAAATGTAATGAAGGTAGAATGGTATGGTATGTTAGAGGGCACCGGGCCCTAATAATAACCGAGGAATGTAGGGCACTGGACTCTTATAATATCCAAGGTAAGTAGGGACTGGACTCTGAGGAGATCCAAGGTATGAAGGACACCGGATCCTTATAATTCCGAGGTATGTAGGGCACTGGACCCTTATAATATCCAAGGTAAGTGAGGACCGGATCTTTATAGTATCCGAGGTATGTTGTTAGTATCAAGTATGAATGTATGTATGTACGTATGTATGATTGAATGATAGACGAATGAGTAAGTATCAATACGTATCTTCGGACGGTATTGGTAAGTAAGTGGATGTAATGTACGTTAATTAACTAGAACTCACTTAGCGTAGCTGACTTTTAGTATGCACGTAGGCAAGTAGAATGAGACAAGTTGCTTGATGAGGACACGTGACAATAAGAGGAAAACTGGCATCGCTATAAAGAAGACACCGTATCGTTTAATGTTTTATGGATTTATGTTATGATGTTTAAGACAAGATGGTTATGTTATGAATAAATGAATGACTTTTATTTAATGTTTTAATTAACTATGATTTTACGAATTATGTGAATGAGTAAATCCAACCAGCAAGAAAGTAGGGCACCCGGGCAGGGAGCTTACATGCAAAGGCACGATTGTGCATTCACTGAAATCGTGTCAAACCAACCATGCTTTTGTTTAGCATGGCCATGATTTCTATGAATCGTTTTGACCAATTTGTGCTTGCATCTTCATTCCTCACACCCGCTCTGACTAGTGCGGTCAATGCTTGGAGCGGCATGGCCGTGCTAAAGGGTGTGCATGACCTAGCCTGGTTAAGTAACGCTTGATGGATTCAGATGTTACCCGGTCCCAACCTGACCTGAACCGACCCAACAATTTCACCGGGTATAAATAAGACCCCAGTTTCGCTTCACAATCAATCGCTATAACATCTTCCGATATGACCTCCACCACCGTCGCCACCGACGACACCGACCGGCCACCGTCAGTCCCAGTCATCGATCTCAGCCTCTTCTCCCAGACAGAACTCTACACACTCTCCTTATCCTCCGACTCCTACGATCTCAACCACAACCTCGTTATCCCCAAAATCAACCGCGCCGTTTTCAACGAGTCCGCCGGCAGCCGTAAACAGACCTACTCTCGCCTCCGTCTCGCTTCCGATGACGTCACCAAGACCACCACTCTCCACCGCCGCACACCTCACCTCCGTGCACCTGTTACACACCCCTGCCAATAATAATATCAACGACCCCGAGCAAGCGGAGAACACGGTTATTATCCGTATGTTGAAGCAGCTTTGCAAATCGGATCCTAATTTCCAGGATATTGATCTAATTGATGATGATAATGACAATAGCAATATCATTCCCGTTGCGGCTGAGTTTTTGAATAATGAAACCCTAGGTTTAAAGCGGAAGCGAGGGAGGCCGAGGAAGCATGAGAATGTCGTGTTTATTCGGCCGCCGACTGGAAAGCGGATTCGGGACAATAATAATATTATTAAGAAGGAGGTTGTGTATGATGATGAGAAGGATAGGGAGATTGTGAATGAGAGAGGCGAGGCGGTCGATTTGGTTGGGTTAGGTGGATTGGAGGATCCTTATGGGGAGGAGATTAGGAGGCGGACGGTCGGGATGACGACGGAGGATGAGTTGTTAGGGTTTTTGAGAGGGTTGAATGGGCATTGGGGGAGTAAGAGGAGGAAGAGGAGGGTTGTGGCTGCTTCGGAGTTTGGGGATGTGTTGCCGAAAGGATGGAAGATGAGTCTTTGTATTAAGAAGAAAGAAGGTCGGGTTTGGTTGTTTTGTCGTCGGTACCTAAGGTTTGCCTTTTGTTCTTTCTTTTGTGTAATGAATGTTGAACTATAGTATTATCTTTATCATAGGGTTAATGATATATGTGTATTTCGCTTTTGGATGTTTATGTTGTTAGTTCAGAAAATTTTCATTAGGTACTGAAATGGCGACATGCACGTGTCTTTTTTGCATATGATAGGGTGGCATTATATAAGAATAGTGAGGTTTGTTACTGGCAGACTGCATGAGGGTGAGATATAGATTTAGTTGAGCATACAGAATGATACTAGTAATGCTTGTGGTGTTCAGTTTTAGAATGTAGACGTGTAGTTTTTGTCTTTGTAGAAATCTTATATGTGAATATACTTATGTTAGAACGTCATTTGGTTCTTCCAGTATTAGGTTCTTTTTACATGATGTAAAGGGCTACTCTTTGACACAATGTTGCCATTTCTTTCTACAAACACAGTTTGATGGACCAGAATCATATCAATAACGTTTTGTTGCCATTTCTTGCCAACCTCTAAACACTCTAGACCCTTCTATGAAGCATGCATATTTGAACATAGTTACACACACCTCCCAAACCCACCTCTGTGCTAAAATTGACCTCTATGCATGATAAACGAATGCCAAACCATCTGAAAATTAGGGTGCAATCAAACTTAGACTAAAGTAATCTGAAGAAACAAAAGTAGTGTTCTTGGTGTACCCAGGGTTAGAAAATTACATATTGAATCAGGATTCTTGTAGTTGCTTAGTGCCTTAGTCAAAAGGTGGCTGATCTTTTTTATGAGTAAAATATATGGTGTGAGATAATATAATGAAAAAAGGGTGAACTGAATCTAGCAAACAAGAAGATGCAGCTAGAAATGAGGGCAAAAGGAAATTATGAAAATGGTAAAAGAAGTAAAAGCAGGAAGCTTGGGTTTATTTTATTTTCTAAGCTTCCAATTTATATCTCTCTTTGGCGCATAGACATTCGTTTTACTAATTGTACTCATAGGGTGTAGTGGTATACACATGCATCTCCAACCAGGATCAAATTGTTAGGATATGTGCTTTTCTGTAGTTTGAATAAAATTATTACTACAGACGTTTCATTGTTCTTCTCCAAATTATTTCATTAGGGTGTGTGCTAATTTTAAATATTCTTGCAGATTTGAATCAGGTTATAAAATTTTACGTTAAGTACTTTAAAGTTACACCTTTTGTGGAAGGATACAACTTGTATACATATTTATACCTACGAATACATCTTTGCAGGTTATATTCTGCCACCAAGTGTTATATGTACTCAAAGTTTAATCCATCCACAATATTTGTTGTCAACTTTATGAATTTAATGTCTTCATGATTCTTACACAATGTATATTACCTTTATTTTAACCAGTCCTAGTGGTCGGCAGTTCGAGTCATTCAAGGAAATATCAACATACTTAATCTCTGTTATTGGAGAAGAAAACTTGAATAAACCAACCATTGTGCACACAAATGGTTCTGATGGCTCGGCTTTGAAAGAAGCTTCTGTGAGTGTAAGTTTGTGTTTACAAGTGTTTAGTACTCATTCGTTTTCCTTTTTTTTTCAATTACATCTTTTGTTTTTGCTGATTTTTACAGACTGCGAATCTTATTCAACAAGAAGACGACAAAAGAGACAACCCTGTTGACAATCCACCACCATCACCACGAGTGCCACCTGTATCTGCTAACTGTGAGGTACAAGTGAAAAATGACCATATTGGGTCCCACCCACAAACTTTACCTGCAAACTGTGAGGTACAAGTCGGTTTGGATGCAATGGAGGTACAGGTAGAAACCAATGTGAAAAGTGACCATAAGGAGCCTCACGTGGAAAAGGAAACAGAGAAAACCGACCCATTACCTCCAGAATTGGATAATTCTGTTTTAGTTTCGCCTGGAGACACTACTTTAGTTGAAACTGATGATCCACATTCTGGTGACAAAATAAATGAGTGTAAAGAATCCAACACTGATGAGCTTGTTCATGACCTTAATGTTCTGTCTAATAGTAAACAAGATGAACATACTGATGTAGATAGAAACATTATTATGGACAATGAAGCTTCTAGAACAGAAGCTACAGAACAACCTGTTGATGATACTGTCTCTCCGTCTGAACTCTTAGGTGATGATGTCGTGTTGACCATGAATGACAAAAGCAACATACAGCCTGAAACATCTGGTAAAATTCATGTTAATTCTGTTGACAATAAGCCAGACTTCAATCTTGATCAGGATAATGTTTCTGGAACAGGGTGGCAGAGAGACAGTGGCGGCTGTGATGGCGGTGAAGATATTGGTACCGCCACTAGTGCCAGGATGGTAGATCCGCCAGTTCCGGACACCATTGTTGAAAAAGCAAACATCTGTGAAGAAAAGGGTTTTGATGCAAACATGGATATGGATATTAATAATAAAACCAATGAGTTGATATCTGAAACGGAGAAAGTTGATGCTGAGTCATCATCTGGGATCTTTCTTGATCGCTTTGGCTTGGATAAAGATGGTGCAACTGTGGTCGAAGGTATTGGCTCAGTCAAAGCTGCCAATACTGAAACTCTAACATCATTTCAAGAACAAGAGTCTGATGGCACCTATAATAACAATAATGCTGGCTTAACAAGTTCCAGACTTGATGAACTATTTGATGTTGGGACAGATGCATTTGGCAGTTATGAAGAAAATGAATTAAATAATAATCTCGAATTAGACATGATGCATATAGATTCAAATAAGTCAGAAGAAGTCAAACTAGACGACTTCAGCATCTTCAGAAACAACGAACCAAAACGTACGGAGGCGAATGTTTTGGACTTCAACACAAAAACCAATCTTGAATTTTGTTCACTCGTTCCATCTGAAAATGAACAAGAATTCGGGTTCCAAGATTGTCTGTATGATGACACAATGGAAGAACGCAAAGAAGAAAGCTCTGAAAGAGGACTACTTAATCATTTTTCAGATGATATATTTGAGAACAAGATGTATTCTACTCCGTTAGATGGTCTGAAATTTGATGAAGACAGAGATCTTAACAGCAACGAGCTAAGTCTTGCTTTTGGGAACTCTAATGTTGATGTTCATACTAATTTGAGTATGGTTAATAGTAGTATGGTTGAGGGTTTAAAATCAGGAAGTGGTTCAGTGGGTGGATTGTTTAATCTTTCTGGAAATGTTAAAACTAGTAGTTTTCAGAGTTCATGGGAAGGGATCAAATCAGATGAATTTAAGTTTAAAAGTTCTGGAAGTAAGTTTAATACTGCTTTTGGAAGCAATCCTGGGCGGAGTCATGAAGAAGTTGTGCCTAATGGGATGTGGAGAACGGGTGACGGAAGTCAACTGCAAAGTGGTTTGACCATCCCATCACATCCACACATCCCGTCTCCCAGCTCTTATCACTCCTTCAATATAATGCCAGGAAAGGTAATACATACTCTGCAAATGTGGCAGTTTTGTCCTGTTAACTAAATTCATGAATCGTTTTATTAGAAAGTGTAGATTGTTTTAATTTGGATGGCAGATGGTTTCTGTAATCATATTTACTGCAGTAATTACTTTATAAAAGGCTAAGAAGATAAACAAATGTGTTGGATTGTTGACATGACCCATCCATTTGCCACCTCTAATTGATAGGGTAAAGCAAGTGCACAATGTAGTATTCTATATAACTTTATGAGGATGGCAGCTCTTTTTGGACTGTACCCAGAGAATTAGTGGTGGCAATATTGACGGGTCGGCGAGTTATCCTATATAACTTTATGAGGAAGGTGGCTCTTTTCTATTTTTAATAGTAAGGGGTCATTTCACACTACATAACCGAAAAAGTTAAACACCATCCATGTCAAGGACCATTTGTGTTACGTTTATGCATAAGTTTGGACCAGTGGTGTACTTTCCCATATTTAAGGACCAAAAGTGAGACATGAAATACCACAGGGACCAATTGTGTAAATTTTTCAATAAATAATTAGTGTGCCAAACAATAATCTAATTTTGTGAATAGAATAAATTATGATGATTTGTGTATTAAAAAGCATAAAATTATCGAATGGTCCCTGTAGTATGTTTAGATTTCACTTTTGATCCTTATGTATGAGAAAGTGCACACCATGGTCCAAACTTGTATAAACATAACATGAATAGTCCATGACATGGATGCAGGCTTACTTCTATTATAATAAGCTGCAATGATTTGTCCTTTTTATTTTAGTTGTTAATGGAAAAGTCACAAAGGTGTTTAGTCATTTGCCATGCATTACACAAAAAAAGAGTCAAACCTCCACCATCTGTATACATTTATACATAAGTTTGAACCGGTGGTGTACTCATACTCGAGGACCACAAGTGAAATCCAAAAATACCACATGGATCATTCGTGTATTTTTCTATTAAATATGCTTTTAAAAAAATGATTGATTATTGCTTTATTGGCAGGCTGGAGGCGGACAATTTAGACTTGATGAAAGGTACAGTGAAGGTTATGGTGTAACTGGGCTGAGATCTAGTAGGCCCGAGCCTGTGGAGTTCAGTTTCTTAACAGGAGGTAGCTCTCAACATAATCCACATCAGCTTCAAGGGGACTCAAGGGTCTTTCCATACAATTCAGGAATGGATCAACAGTTTAACAACTTTTGGCTTGGAAAGAACACTATGATGCCAAATCCAACTGGCAGAAATCAGATGACAGCTGTCTGTGCCTTGTGTAGAAATGATTTTCATCTCCACCCTCATTTTCAAGCACAAAATGGAATTGCACCTTTGTGCCCGTCTTGCAGTGCAGGGATGTCTGGGCATGCCAACTTGTTGTAGGATGGCGTGGCACTACCTATCTTTGATTTTAGTTGGCCATTATTTTCCCGAGAATATGATAAGGTAACGCCTAGAAATCTTTTGAATTTTTTTTTAATTATTATGTGTTACATTCTTGATCTGTTTTGATATGATTTTGTTTTACGTAAACTTTACAGGTTGACAAAAGTTCGAGATATGTGGTAGGTAATTATGCTTCAAAGATAGGCTGCTTTTTATGGATCATTGTGACTTCTGGTAATTATGCTTCTTATAAGCAGATTCTGACTTAGTTTTTCTTCTGTTAAAACAGTTTTAGAATTTTATGTACATTGATGTTCAACGGTTTCTTCCTTGCCCATGTGCGTCTCTTTCTCAAAGACAAAAGTTAGGAATCGTGCTTTTTGTTCTTGCCCGCTATTATAAGTTTTCTATATTACAATGATCATAATGAATTTGGGACATGAATCTAATAGCTGGCATCCAAACAAAGTTAGCTACTGCGGTTTGGTTTTGGAACAAGGTATGACTGAAAAAGAACCGTAGTTTTTTGGTTAAGAAAAGCGAGGAAAGAAACAAGACTGAGCTATCAATTTTTAGCATGGTTTGGTTATTTCAGTGTGGTTTTGTCGATTAATCGGTTTTATCTCCCCTAGTTCACGCTGGACTTATTCATATTAGATATATAGATTGTTTTTTATTTCCAACATCAAACCCATGTAATGGGATTTCACAACCAATGGTTTTAACTTTTTTACAAAAGAAAACTTAAGATTTTGATTAAAGCTATATTCACATAAACCTTTGCTAAATCCATAGGTTTACAATTCTGTTTCTCTCGTCCCCAAACCTCGTAACAAAATGGTAAATTTGAAAGAACGACCCCAATCTACCCATCCTATGACTACTCGATCTAAAGTAGGCATATCTAAACCAACCTACACACTACCTCCATCACACCTATTCCTAAGTCACACATGACAGAACTATTCGATCCAAACCGGAAAGCAGTCATGATTGATGAGGATTAACACTTTTATGAATAATGCGACTTGGGACTTGCATTTGAGGCCACTGGCTACCCATGTCGTACGCTACATCTGGCTTTTGCGTCACAACTCACAAGTTTAACTCTAATGCTATCTTATAACGTTAGAAAGCTCGCCTAATCGTTAACGGTAAAATATCAATTGGTTGAGATTGACTGTGAAGAAAACTTAAATCCGACCACAATTCGCATTGTTCTTAGTTTTGCAACATCACGTTCTTGGCCGATCCATCATTTGGATGTCAAGCATTTATAA
Organism: Bidens hawaiensis; assembly: GCF_021521415.1. Taxonomy (NCBI): domain Eukaryota; kingdom Viridiplantae; phylum Streptophyta; class Magnoliopsida; order Asterales; family Asteraceae; genus Bidens; species Bidens hawaiensis. The sequence goes on from NW_027506543.1 coordinate 45,141, forward strand.
GAAGCAGTGTACATGTTCCAAAACACCCTGAGTTTAAACACTCGGGCCACCCAAACTATGTTTGCAAAGTTTGAAACAAGCATCATGGGCATGATACCAAAGATTCGCCGCCAATTGCATTAAGACCAGGGCCAGCCCTTGGGGGTGGCGGGGTGGTCGATGGCCACAGGCCCGACACCCTGCTAGGCCTGAAATTTTTTTTTTTTGAAAAAATTTATATGTATTTTTATTTAGCACAATATGTATATTTAATGTTTATACACAATTACATAACTACTAGCTTGGTCTTGGGTATTACTCACAACCAGTTCTAGTCTCATTTGAGATATGTTTAATTCTTTTTTATACAAAAGTTTTTTACACAACCCAAATTATAACCAAGTAAGCCCATATAAAAATTAATCTGTTTAAACCCAACAAAATACTTCTTTTACTTAAAGCCAAAAAAAATTCGCCTTCGGCCCAAATGTTTTTTACTTTCTCGGAGCCGGCCCTGATTAAGACGTGCGGATTCAAAAGTGTGGTTTCCAACACCTTATAATTATTATTATATATACATTAAAAACCAATATTTCTTCCTCACATTAGTTTCACTATTCATCAACTTTTAATAATAGCCACATCTTCCTTTCACTAATTTCTCTATTCTTTCAACTTTTGGTAATAGCACACAATATATAGTATGATTATCAGCCACACATGTATTACTTCATTATCTTCTATTGTTGAAATTGCTTTTGATTAATGACTAACTGTAGACAGACGCTTCCTGCACCGCAACGCACGGGTTAAAAAACTTATTATTATTACTACTATATATAATTATAAACTTTGGTGTCGCAAGTGCCTTATTGGACCGCTTGGCGGCACCATATGGGTCCACGTTTTTTTTTCTTTTTTTTGTTTTTTAGTTCGATTACCATAACTAGGGGTGGCAAATGGGTTAGGTTGGGTCGAAACGGGTCATGGGTCAGAACGGGTTAGGGTTGGAATTGGTCAACTAAAAAAAAGGTTGTTTTTGGTTCAAGTCATAACGGGTTAGGGTCAAAAGGTATGGGTCAAAATGGGTTTCGGATCAAGGCTTTTTTTTTTCTTTTTTTTTGTAGAACGAGGGCAAAGGCGGAAACGTTGTTAATAAAACCCCCTCCAAAAAAATTCAAAAAATTAATAAAAAAATCATAACTCAAAATATAAGTCAAAAACAAAAAATGTAAAAAAAACACTAAAACGTTTCCTCTGTTGTCCTCGCTCTTAAAAAAAACCCGAGATATGAACTGAAACTGAAAGTCGACGAAAACGATACATAAACCAAAACTGAACCGAATTGATCGAAACCGAAATAATCAATCAAAACGGAACTAAAAAACTAAAGGAGAACATAAATGAAACTGAAAAACCGACCACAACGAAACAAAGGGCCAAAAACGAATTCGAAGCCGACCAAAAACAAACAAAAGAAACCGAAACCCAACTCGTCTAGTGCTCCGAAACCGACCAAAAAAAAGAAAGGAAACCGAAACCTAACCCTTCCAGTGCGAAAACTCGTGTCGTCTCGAAAACTAAACCGAACTCGTTCCAATCCAAAATCCGTTTCAACCCGAGCTTGCCACTTTTCCTTAAGACACTAACCCACATCGACTCATTTCTTTAAATTTGTCGACCCATTTTGACCCGAAAATAAGGTGGAATTTCAATTGACCCATTTTGACCCATCTTATTAAAATCTATGACCCAAACCAACCCATGTGATTTTTAAAACAACCCAAATTGACCCATTTGAAATGGTTTGGGTCAATCCCTAACCATAACGAACGAAAAAGAAACTGACCGAACGAAAAATAAACCTCACAGAAACCAACCAAATTCACGCAGACTCGAGTCTCAATGCCCGTGATTGACAAAGCTTGGGTTTTACCAAAAGTGCAAGTTTAGTGACCGACACCCCCACCTCCCTAAATTGGCCACTGGTCCATCTCAATTTATATATATATTTTTTTCGTTTTTAGCTCTGGTGCCGTAACGCACGTAATCAAAACCGACTAAATCGTTATCGAGTTATCTCAATGCCCGAGATCGACAACACTTGGGAACCGTCGGGCTTGCTGACCAAATAAATATCGTTTTAAATATTTTGTTTTTTATACGTTAATTTGACGAATTAACTTTTTGGGTTTTAATGCTTAAATTTTACCAGTGGTGTGTATACCATAACGAACGTATCGGATACCGACCAAATACGTGTCGACTCACCTTAGTAATGCTAGGGTTAGACCGACACTCGGATTTCAACGCTGGTGAGTCGTAAGCTGCCCTAGCACATTGCCCCGGTAAAAAAACTAGGTATATATAACTAAGAAGACGTTTGGTGCCGTTGAACCGGTATTGGTCCACTTAGCTGCATTTGATCAGGCCAATTAATTTATTTTATTTCTTTAACTTTTTTTATTTGATAAATTAATGGTTATCGCGTTGTCTCATCATCCGGGATTAACAACGCTCAGGTTTTACTAACTCACCGCTGCAACGCCAGGGTTGTACCGACATTTTTTAATTCAAATACCGTAATGAAGTAATTAAAATCGACCAAATTCGCTTCGATTCACCGCTGCAACGCCCATGACCGACGACACTCGGATTTCACCAACTACCAACTCACCACCACAACGCTCGGCACGAACAATGCTCTGGTTTTACCAACGTTGGGTTTTTCCGACCGAATAAACACCATTTTAAATATTTCTTTTGTTTATAAGTTAATTTGAAGAATTTTTTATAGGCTTATGTTATAACGAATATAATTGATATTGGTCGAATTCACGTCGACTCACCGTCGAAATGCTTAATCTTTACCTGCCAGGCCTTTAACATTATGTGGGTTTCAATTCTCGAGTTTTAACAAAACACTTTGGTTTTACCGACTGAACAAGCGTCACTTTAGATATATTTTTTTTGGGACCATTTCTCAATTTGTGCGTGTCATCCCTGCGCTGCGCAGGGCCATGCTAATCTTCTCTGTATCGTTCCAATTTTATCAGATGTCCCCAAAGGGACAGATATTTTATTTGTTATATGTTAACTGGACGAAGTTATTTTTTGGGTTAAATATGGTACCGTTAAGAATGTAACCGATACCGACCTAGTATGTGTTAACTCGTCGCTGCAATGCTCGGGTTTAAGTGTTTTACCAACACCCAAGTTTTAGTGACCTGATAAACATGGTTTTATATATGTTAATATCTTTTTTTATAATACGTTATATGACTATCGCTTCTCTCTTGTGTTTTTTATTTTGAATATGTTAGTTTGACAAATTTATTTTTAAGTTTATTTCCGGTATCGTAACAAACGTAGCCACTACCGATCGAATTCGCGTTGACTCGCCACTGCAACGCCTGATTTTTACTGATTGAGTTCTCCGTGCAGCTCATTGAGGAAAATCAGTTTTGTTATTGTCACGACCCTTTTAATATGTTAATTATTTTATTATAAGTTATACGAGCGTTGCTACTATTTTCTGCGTTGACAGATTATTATTTTTATTTAGTGTCGGTATCTAAACAAACTTATCCCATACCACCAAACCCACATAAGTGCACTGTCATAACACAACTGGTATATAAAGAGATCCGATTTGGTGCGCCGGGTAAAGATAGTAGTTTGTTTACATAAAGGGGAACTTGTTGGCGCATCTACTTTTGTACGAAAATAATATCATTCCAACCACATCAAATGACACGTTTTTTTTTTTGAACAGTCAAAAACTTTTTATAACATAGAAAATAAACTCTAGCAGGAAACTGGAGATGAACAAAACCTAATACAAAGTCACATAAAAGACATAAATAGAAAATAACTACAAATGACACTTTGCTATGCTACAGCCCTTAGTGAACCTTAAGCCAAAATACAAGATATTATTTGTAGAATAAGTTTGACCCTTAATATTACCTAGAACGTGAGATGATGACCAAAGTCAGATTTTTGATTTATATGTTTAGGCGTTTAGCCATTGCCAATTATAGGGCCTCCTAGAAAACGTGAGATGATGACCAAAGTCGAGATTAGTGATTTATATGTTTAGCCATTGCCAATTATAGGGCCTACCAGAAAAAGTAACTTAGAATTTGGCATGGGCCTAATATTTACTATCACAAATTGGGCTGATTGGGGCCGACTACCCATCAGCGTGCATTCCGGCCTAAACCCGTTTTACTTGTTCATTTACTAATTTTCTTTTGGCACTAGAGAAAACAATAATAATTGTAAGTAGAAAACGTATTACGTTGTATAATAAGATTAATTAATTTGAACACGCAATAGAGATACGAATTTAGTCAAAAGACATAATAAAGAGGTGAGTAGTTGTTAGACATGATGGTATATTCCAACAAGAAATTGACTCTTGTTTAGTAAATACTAGGTCATGTTATTCATATAATATGACATAACTAAAAACAATCATAATATTTAAAATAAAGTTGATGAATATTTATAAATAGGTATAATTGTTTAGTGTGCAAATTGAGAGTTTATGGTCCAATTCAATTGGTTTAGTCGATAAAAATTATATGCTGAACCGTTAAGTACGGTATCAAGAAGAAGCAAACCAAATAGGCAAGGATGTATGCATCAATTAGTTTTACTGGTTTATTGGTATAACAGTTGAGTTTGACAGTTTGAACCGATACTTTTAAATTTCTTCCAAAATCAATAGTTTATAGTTTTAAAAAAACTTAATGATAAAACTTGCTCATATATTATAACTAGTTACGATACCCGTGCTCAGCGGGCGTGATAGTTGCACATTATGAAACGTTGATACAACGTGATATTAGATTGGTAATGTATAAAATGGGAGAAATATAAAATGTTGTTGGAAATAAAAAAAAACATTATAGGCTAGAAAAAAATTACACTGAACAACACAAAACTAAAATAAAATGGATTAAAAAGTAAACCCAAAAAAAAACACAAGAAAATAAAAAACAACCATTAATCCAAGGATCGAGCCTACAAGGTTAACCACCCCCCCCCCCCCCCCACCCCCACCCAAAACAAACAAACCCTCTCCCATTTTTATTTTTATTTTTATTTTTATTTTTATTTTTATTTTTTGTTTTAATATTCATATGTTATAACATCGACTACGTCTTTCGGCTTGATCTTAGGCCTCCAACCTTGCGGAGGAACCCTTGGGTTTTCGAAGCATTGGATTCTCACCAATGTTTGCGTTACTCAAGCCGACATTCTCGCTTCCGCTTCATCCACTACCGGTCAAGCACGTGCTTCACTCTAAAGTGGAACTCTTCCCTACCGATGTATTTTTACGTCCACAGCTTCGGCCGATCGCTTAGTTTTTCATGTTGAAGAATACACAACTTTATAGCTTATACTCACATAGCGATGTTATTTATTAGAAGTAGAAATCTGAGTAATGGCTATTAAATACACGACTATATATTTTCTAATCACATAGCCAAAGGTAATATTAGAAGGGTTAGTTTTTTGTTTATCAAATTGTATACTAACCATAATATGTGATACATGTTTGATACATAAGAGCTATTATTATAGTATTCACAATTTCACATAGTATATGCATGTGATATGTGATTTCAGGTAGAAATTCATATATGATCATGGCAAGAAGCTTGTTGAGAACTAGAAGACATAATAGTTGCTTGTTTATATCTTTGACAAATATTTAAATCATTGACTATAAGATTAACTTTGTACGGCTCTTTTTGTTAAAGAAACTTCCTTTTCTCATTCAATTAACAAATGCTTATAAGTAAAGCAAGTTTTATTTTATATAAATGTATGTACAAATTGTCTCGCTTTATTTTTGTTACCTTTAACACTATAACTCGAGGAGCTTAGTTCTTTACCAGGACGAGGTCTTCTTTTCATACCACAAGAATAATCGGGTTTGTATTCCGAACTAGACATGGATTGACATTTTATCAAAAAGAAACATCTAAATTCGAACTTAGACATGGTACAGCGGTCACACGTCTAGTAAAAAGTTGTTAAATTAAAGAAACTTGTTGCCCATTGAATTTAAAGGTCTTCCGACCCCATTAATCTTGACAAAAGAGGGATTAGTTGCGTTATTACTAACTGAGTAACCGGCGACTTTGTGATATATACCAAGATACGGAACTTCATTACAAAGGAACAAAAATCTCAAGAGTTGCTTCAACGTTGTGGTGTATACTCTGTTTTGGTGCCATTCAGTGTGGATGTTTTCAACCTTAAAAGACATGTTAAGAGTTTTATTAACTTTTTTGGATCAAACATAAATAGTAAAAATAAATGAAGGAAAAACAAGCCTTAACTTAGTTATACAATTGAATTAAATAATATAAACATATAGATTGATTATATCTAGAAGATTCAATATTGTGTTAGCTTTGATCGGGAGTGTTAGTTTCCCATTGTAACGTTTTGGGCAAGATTTAGAAAATGTATGAAGATACGGTGACAAAAGTTAAAAACATTAAAAAAAGGTCAAAGTGTTAATTGTTTAATTTCAAAGGAGGCTTGAGTGAATAAAGAAACACGTAGTTGTTTAGGTTTCAAATTGCTTGTAAGTGATAAGTTAAGCAATTTCTTAACCACCCTATCCTAATTCCTAACCGGCCCTATATATGTCTTGGACACTCCTTCAAGTTTCTTATGTAAGACTATTGCTTTGTCAACTCTCCTTTTCATCATCCATCTCATTTTATCTAGTTTTTATATTTTTTACTATAAACTATAGGATATACCTCATAAGATGTATTTTGTATACCATTATAGCAAATATTGTGTTGTTTTACTCTTATAGTGAACACTATGTTTACCATTATAATGATACCAACATAGTTATAATGGTAACCCAACATAATTATAAATGGTAAGAGCATTCACATTCTATCCCCCCCCCCCATATTTTATGAGTGATATTTTTATAGTGTAGAGGTAGTTTAGGATGTGTGAGTATTGAGTGGAGGAGGGAAGAAAATATAATCATGTTTCCCTATGTTTGAAAAGTTACTGATCACACTATTATTTTTTAATATTTTTTTAAAGTGACTGTGAGTGAAGAAAAGCGAAAATGTAATAATAAAGATATAAAAAATATTATTTTATTAAAAAATGAGAAAAAAATATAGTAATTTTTAATGTATTTTATATTTGAAGATATGGAAAATGATGTAAATGCTCTACGACAATATAACTTTTTCAAAAATGGTAGAAACATCACAATTACTATCTAATCTAATCTCATCTAAGTATTCTAATAAAATAAATTAGCTAGGGACACATATCATTTAAAGATTTATTTTTAGCCAAAATTTCCCGCTCAAGTTATTTTTCTATTTTTAATGAAAACTTATTTATATCAGTGTAATCAAAATATATCACTAGATCGTATAATCAAATAACTAATTGCCTAAATTATAGAGATTAAAAATATGGGGGGTATTTATTCCAGTATAGTAAAAATATTTATATCTTTAACGAAATTATATCTACCTTTTTTTTATTAAATCAATTTATAAACGTTTTTCAATGTAGGAGATGAATGTAGTAAAAATTAATAAACGATATTTTTAGATCTAAGAAGAAAAACAAGAAGAAATTACGAATAAATAACAATTTATTCTCACATATTCATTTAGCCTCCACATATCAACGGAATTCTCATCCATCTCTTTCAAAATTGTAATACAAAAGCGTGTTTTAGTTATGATAATATTATATATGATTTTCTTGTTTTTTTATGTCATTTATAATAAAACATCTTATCATCTTTTGCTAGAATTCACAATTCTATTAAAAATATAATTACAACTTAAAAATTACTAGGTGCATCTTTTTTATGATTATGAAGAAATTACGTGGGAACGTACAATATATTTGTATGAATATTCCATTAGAAAACAATTCTATTAAAAATATAATTACAACTTAAAAATTACTAGGTGCATCTTTTTTATGATTATGAAGAAATTATGTGGGAACGTACAATATATTTGTATGAATATTCCATTAGAAAATCTAATTTGAACTTATTAAACTATTTAATTTGATAAAATATAGATTTTTTTAAATATAATCATTTGGTTTCTATAGTTTATATGTATTTTTTTTGAACTTCCCGTGCATCACACAGATTCTAAAATTAGTTAATATATATATTAAACTGCAACTTTATGTTGCATTATGGGTTGCACACTATGAAACAAAAGTTATACCCCATGCCCTATTATGTATTTTAGTTGTACCCTATGGCCCCTTACCCACCACAAAAACGGTATGTCCTTTTTTTGTAAGCAAAAGTAATATTTTTCTTGCTAAGGTTTCATAAGTGGTTTCATTACCACCACTTTTGGCGACCATCATTAGATTAAGCGACAATGATGGTTGTTTCTGTCGAAAACAAAAATGTCGCAATCATGGTGTAAAGAATAGGAAACATATTTGTAGGTCGTAGGTGGAAACAAATTTGTGGTGATCAATGCTGCACGGTGTAGATAGTGGGGTTCCAATCCGGCAACAAAGGTTTTCGGCTGGGGTTGAGCAATGGTGGAGACAGATCATTCAGCGGCGATGGGTGTATATTTGAACAATGAGACTAAGTAGTACATGGTGGTGCTTCGGTGGTGGCGTGCTTGTTTGGTGGTGATGATGACGACATGATGAACACGTCTACAAAGATTTACAAGCCTATCGAAAGAGTCTTAAAACTACTAGTAATATAAAACTAACAAAGCTTAGATTAAAAACAATGCATTACATAAAAACAACAAAATGTGTCAAATTATGCTAGAATTTGATTTCTCTAAACATCACATATTATCACCATATTCCTAGTTAGGGTTTTCACAACTATGAGCACACACATAGGTGTAAATGCTTGTTACTCCCATTTTAAAAGTCAATTCATGTAAAAAATAAAAGTAGTTTTTATATATTTTTTTTCGTAGATGCAACCAACAACATATAATACAAATGATAATTATTTTAACTATATATAAGGTATTTTAGAGGGGTATGTTAAGAACTTTTAATTTAAGACTTTTACAAAATTTGGAATATATGGTAGCACATTTGATAAATTCACTTTTAAGTAATGAAAACTTTTTTGAGTGCTAAAAATGTCTCTTATAACTACTAATAATTAGTACACATTGTTATTGGGGATATTGAATATGAGGCTGTTACGCATACAAGTTAGATGCAAAACTCACAAAACGACGTAGTTTTGATTTTAACTTTATTAAAAAAAAAGATTAAGCATGTGACTCAATGGTAGAACGCTCACTTTACTAGTGAGAGGTAAAGGGTTCAAACCTCAATATCACCAATTTATATAGGAGATATGAGGGATGACCCTAGCTCGCTAGGGTCCGAGTCCTGACCTCACCTGGTTTTACCCGCTCCTCGCTGTCGTGCCGTTTGGCAGACGCGGGGGTCGGGTTTTATCCGGGGGATCCCTCAATAGGTAGACCGCTCGGGGCTCCGTCCATCAGGACTCGTGGCCGGCTCGGGCTACCTTTAGCTAATGGAAGCCGCATACGAAGTACCCGGCGTTACTTAGTTGGTCGTTCCAAAAAAAAATTCCCTATTTCATCTCCATTAATTTAGCATCCCTATTATTTCATCTTCATAAATCAGCTTAAACATAAAATATTTGAAATCCCTTCGTTTAGTGAAATCAAGGACAAATAGTTAAAAAATAAAAAAATTACCATCAATAATGAAACTATACAAAAACCAAAACCACTTAAAATATTATATACTTGTTTACTTTTATTCTTTCTCCTGGTATTTTTGTTCGTACAATTGGTGGGGCGTCGAACTGTTTATTCATGGTACGTAGGCATTAAGTTATACATCTTTTAATTTATCATAATAATTTTTTTTTGTTGTAAACCGATCTAACACAAATCTTTTTTGTTTAGATTTGTTTAGATTAATTGTTCTAAGTAATAACAAACAGGAAATGAAAGAAGAATTATTTAAGTGATGTACGATTGGCTAACTAGTTTACAATAGTAAATTTTATTTGTTCATTGATCTGTGATGGTATGATGGATTTTATAATTGGAGAAAAATGTGGTAATGATCTTCAATGGGGATTTAATCATGGATGCAAAATTAGTGGAGATGGAATAGGAAATTAGCATATTTAATTTATTGTTAGATATATATAATCAAAAATACGTCGTTTTGATGGGTTTCACATCTAACTTGTATGCGTAAGGCATTCTCATTCAACCCCTTATTTTATGTAATTGGTGCTTTTATAATTTAGAGAGTGATTCAGGGTGTTGTAAGTGAAGAGTTCTTATATTTTAAAAAAAGTAGTGATTTTTTGCATATTTGAAAAGCTACTGTTCATCCCCTATAACTTTTTAATATATTTTGAAAGTGGTTGTGAGTAAATAAAAGAGAAAAGATAATAATAAAAGGTATAAAAAAGATTTTTTTAATTGAAATGAAGAGAGAAAATGTAAAGAGTTTTAGTGTAATTTTTGATTTAAAGATAGGGGTGGGATGAGAATGCTCTAACAGCCTCATATTTACTTTCCCTTTATTATTTATTAATACATATCACTACATTAAGTACATAATAATAATAATAATAACTATTATTATTATTGAAATAATAATAATAATAATGCTCAAATATAATCAGTGTTTAAGACAAGTCAGAATAGAGATCGAGTTAGATTTAACTCTTATGAACTTACTGCGAAGCCCGAGTGAAGAGGTAGGTCCCGGCAGAGCCCAGTTGGTCCCGCAAGACTCACCTTGAACAGGGACGTCTGCGCAAAGGCCATCTGCTCCCCCAGGACCCACCATGCTCAGAGAACCTTACGCGCAGTACGCAAGCTGTACACGCAGGGAAAGCCTCCCAATGGTGAAGTACCCCGCCTGTTCCCGCAGTTGCGGATACAAGCCATCAGGGAAGGCTACCCGCAGACAGCAGGGCTACACGCACAAGACAATAGTTACTTCAGTAGTCACATGAAGGAATGAGCAAGGCGGGAACAATCCCGCCAAAATGAGCCAGTCCGTATGATTCTGAAAGATCTTTTGTACTATACCTACCAAGGTATGGATAGGACAGACAATCTGACCAGAACAGCCCATGAGCCAATCACAGGGTGACAGCTCACCGACAACAGTACGAGGAGGAGCACCCTCTAGTACTGTTTGTCACTATTAGCCGCTGCCTACTCACCAACTCTTACTGAGGGGCATGCGCAGCCTACAGTTGGTAGAATAGTGTTACTGTTGGCCGTAACCTATTCACCAACCAGCATGGCCTGCGTATAATCCACAGTAGGTGGGACGTGCATAATCTACAGTTGGTGGAATAGTGCAGCCGACTTTGTTACTGTTGGCCGTAATCTATCCACCAACCAGTATGGCCTGTGCATAGTCCACTGTTGGTAGAACAGGAATACTATTCAGCCGGCTGTACCTTCTAGGAAACCTACCTTCGGCTATAAATACTCCAACATCTTGGAATGGTAAGGGCATCTGATATCTCAATCTTATCTAGCAATCTCTTAATATACTCTTATATTCAGAGCAACCTAGTCTGATTCTCACGCCGGAGGGTGGTCACAAGGAGGAACCCCCCCCCCCCTCTCAGTGACGAGCTTACGGTGTCTGTTTTGCAGGTCTCCTGAAGAACAGCCTTCTCAGCTAGATCTCATCCGTGGGAAACATTGCTTAACCCCCAGATTATCTATAATCTGTCCAGGGTTCACTTAGTGTTTCTTCATTGGCGCCATCCGTGCATAAAAGCTAGAACTATTTTAGTTTTTTCACAATTTCTGAAGAAATGGTTAACGTTACTCCGGTCCAAAGGCCAGTAACCGACCAAGAAACCCCGGTAATCACAACCCCAGCAACTGGGGGGAACACCGGCGGTTACATAAATCTTACGAACACTACCCCGACTACCCAAGCCGGGGCAAGTGCAGTAAATATTCCACTGGGGTTCACTGACACCCAGTTGGAAAAACGAACAAGGGCCCCTCGCCAAACACTAGATCAAGTGAAGGCGTGGGCCGAAGCACGGCAAAGAGAATTCCAAGCCGAATTGGATGAACGCTTGCGTTCAGCTCAACAGGCTGACGAATTCGGCAGTACTCGCCAACACCTCAATATGAGCAGTGAGTGCGAGTACTCAGACGACGAGTTGGAGTCCGATACCGACGCAAACCCTCGCCATAAGGCGAAAGGGAAGCGTAAGGAAACGGACGTCTAACCAAAAAGGAATTTTGAGGAAGCTTTTAAACCAATCGCGGAGAGAAACCCGCGTGACTTCTCCAAAACCTTTAGACCAACTGCTACAAATGCAGGAAAGTCAAAATTCGCAAGGGACATTGCGGAAGCAATCGCCCCGAGAAGTGCCAAACAGATGTCCAACATTGGCACTTATGATGGTCTATCCGACCCAGACGACCATTTGAACAGGTTCATTGCGGGGGCTACCGTCAGCAACTGGACGGAACCCACGTGGTGCTACATGTTCCAGATGACTCTGGTCGGAGCGGCCAGGGCATGGTTCGATCGTTTACCGATCCACCACATATATGACTGGGCGGACTTTCAGAACAAGTTCAGCCAGCACTTCAGCCAACAGAGGAAGTACACTGAAGAACAGTGGACGATCCTCAACTGCGTGAGAGAGGAGGATGAATCTTTACTAGACTTCATCACCCGCTTCAACTCCAAAAAGCTAAGTCTCGGCAACATAAGTGGGGATCTGGTTCGCGCCGCCTTCATCCAAGGCGCCGAATACCCAGAACTTATCCGCACATTGACGGGTAAGGATGGCATGCCATCAACTTGGGATGCCATCATGACGGCGGCAAAGCGCTTTGCCGAGACGGAAAAGCAACTGGGAAGGGATCTTCCCCAGAGTACACACCTCTACACGCAGAGGACAAGAGAGAACAATGTCCGGATCGCCCGGCAGAACAAAAAGAGGAGGCTAGGTATTTGGCAGTCAAGGGTAAACTTTGACACCTCATCCAGCTCTCGCCCTCTTGTTGACGGAAGGGACAACACACACCCTTCAAACCGAAAACACCGGTGGACGCCACTCACCAAGAGCGTCACGGAGATATTTGCCACGGAAAAATTGCCATGGCCAAAAGCCCCATTGATCCGGCAGAAACCTAATGCGGATCAAAGCAAATCCTGTGATTTCCACGGGACAAAGGGTCATGGTACTGAAGAGTGCACATCCTTGAAGGATATTGTGGAGAAATTTGTCAAGGATGGAAGACTTGCACATCTCGTGGCATCAATCAGGAAGGGAGGAAGGAATGACAACCGGTACAGAGGTAACGGACGAAAGCCCGTCGACATCAGCATCAACATGGTTCATGGCAAGGTCAGAGGAAGAAAAAGACGAGTGACAGAACCATGCGCGGGGAAGGAAGCTGAGGTGCGCTTCCCGCGAGTGCCAGGAGGCCCCAGCAAAGAAGGCCCCATCGTCATCAGAAGCCAGCTGGGGCATTACATCACTTCCCGCACTCTTGCTGACAACGGCGCTTCGTCGACAGTGATGTACAGGCAGTTCTTTGATAAGCTGGATGATGAAGACAAAGAACGCTTGGAAACGGTCTACGCTTCAATGGAAGGGTTTGACGGCAGTACAGAAACCCCCCTGGGTATCCTATCTTTCCCCGTTACTCTTACCGATGGGAATCATTCACGCACAGAAGACGTGGATTTTGTCGTGATGAAAAAACCACACCACACGTACGACATCCTATTCGGAAGAGACGGGATGGCAAGATTCAACGCCGTGGTATCTTCAGTCCACGGCATGATGGGATGGCCAACAGCTGAGGGTGTAGCGATGATCACTGGCATTCCCCAGGTATGCATCGCATCTGTCTCATCTAAACCCAAACCGAAAATGGCTAAACCAACCATCACCGAACCGGAAAAATGGGCCTTCAATGGCAAATACCCCGACCAGGCCGTTACCATTGGACCAACAATCGTTGATCCCACCCGCACCCTACTCAAACGCTTACTGCAGAAAAACGCTGACATCTTTGCGTGGGCGCCAGCTGACATGACTGGTGTACCCCGAAGTAAGGCGGAGCATAAGCTCAAGTGCGATCCGGCTGTTACGCCAGTCGTACAAAAGCGCAGAGTAATGGGGCCTGAACAAACTAACGCGTGTAGAACCCAAGTCAAGGAACTCCTTGACGCAGGCATCGTACGCGTTAGTAGATATCAAACATGGGTTGCAAATCCCGTAATGGTACCGAAGAATGACAAACAATGGCGCATGTGCATAGATTTCAAAGATTTGAACAAAGCATGCCCCAAAGATTGTTATCCGTTACCAGAAATTGATCTTAAGGTGGATTCGTTGGCACCATTTCGCCTTAAATGCTTCTTGGATGCGTATAAGGGGTACCATCAAATCCACATGGCCGTAGATGACCAGGACAAAACCGCATTTCGGACGCCCGATGGAACATTTTGTTATAAAATGATGCCATTCGGACTTAAGAATGCAGGGTCCACGTACCAACGACTGATGGACAAAGAGTTTCATGCCCAAATTGGGAGAAACTTGGAAGTCTATATGGATGATTTGGTCATCAAAAGCCCCGAGCCAGAAGCGATGTTGAAAGACATTGAAGAAACTTTCAACACGCTCAGAAAGATAAACATGAAGCTCAACCCGAGCAAGTGTTCATTTGGGATGGAAGAAGGGAAGTTCTTGGGAGTCATTGTAACTAAGGATGGCTTCAGAGCGAACCCTGAAAAGGTCGAAGCCATTGTTAAAATGGAATCACCTACCACCATCAAACAGGCTCAGACACTGAATGGACGACTAGTCGCACTTAATCGCTTTTTGGCAAACCATGCGGATAAGTCGTTTCCTTTCGTGTCAACATTGAGAAACTGCTTAAAGAAAACGCACTTCCGCTGGACACCAGAAGCGGAAGCAGCTTTTCAGGAGATTCGGTCACGCCTGATCGAACTCCCAACACTTACAGCACCACAAGCGGGAGAGGAGTTAATTCTATACCTTTCCGCAACAGATAGAGCAACCGGGGCGGTCCTGCTAATAGAACGAAAAGGCATCCAGATGCCAATCTATTATGTTAGCCGTGTACTAACAGACGTAGAAACCCGGTACTCTACCCTCGAAAAATTGGTCTTAGCACTTATACACGCTTCACGCAGGTTAAGACGATATTTCCAGGGCCACCCAATCACCATTCTCACCAACTTCAAACTCTCAAACGTTCTAGGCAAACCCGAATTATCGGGACGTCTAGCCAAATGGGCAATTGAATTGGGAGAATATGCAATTAAGTACAAGCCAAGACCAGCCATAAAAGGCCAGGTCCTGGCCGATTTTATTGCAGAAGTCCCCGCTTCGCGGGAGAAAGAGTGCCAGGAGGAGGCTCAACCTTCCCCAGCACAGGACATCAATGATGTCTGGCGACTCTACACTGATGGAGCAGCCAGTAACGAGGGTTCAGGCGCAGGGTTAAAATTAACCAACCCAGCAGGCCAAGAATATACTTACGCTATTCGGTTGGATTTTCCAAGTACGAATAACGAAGCCGAATATGAAGCATTCTTGGCCGGATTGAGAATTGCGCGTAAGATGGGAGTGAAAAACTTGGAAGCCCACGTGGATTCCATGCTGGTGGCCAACCAAATAAATGGGACGTACACGGCTGTGAACGACACAATGGCCCTGTACCTCGCCCAGGCAAAAACCCTTATGCGTGATTTTAATGATTGTAAAGTCATACACGTCAAGCGCAGCGAAAACAAATCTGCGGATGCGTTAAGCAAGCTTGCATCACTAGCCTTCACCCACTTGGGAAAGGACATCCGCATTGAACTCCTCGAAGCACCATCAGTCCCGCACAAGGAAATTTGTGTCATCCAAACCGGTACAGAAACGTGGATGACACCAATAATAAATTACCTTGCAGCAGGAACACTACCAGAGTCAAAAACACAGGCAAGAAAACTACGCTGTAAAGCACTGAATTATCAACTCGTCAATGACATCCTTTACAGACGTAACTTTCTTGGCCCACTCTTAAGATGCGTGGACAACCAAGATGCTGACTACCTCCTAAGGGAAGTACACGAAGGCATCTGTGGAGTACACGCAGGTCCCCGCGCTGTTGTAGCCAAGCTAAACAACGCGGGATACTTTTGGCCGGGGATGCATACGGATGCACTGGCATACATCAGAAAATGCAGGTCTTGCCAGCTTTACGCACCCAACACGCACCGCCCGAAGAATGAACTGGTTCCAGTCACTTCTTCATGGCCATTTCAGAAGTGGGCCATCGATGTGACAGGCCCATTTCCTACAGCAGCAGGAAATGTTCAGTTCCTAGTGGTAGCCATCGACTACTTCACCAAGTGGATAGAAGCAAAACCTTTAGCCCAAACAACCGCGAAACATATCAAAAAATTTATTTGGGAATTTATTATTTGTCGTTTTGGACTTCCACAGAATTTGGTGAGCGATAACGGCACCAACTTTGCTGACAAGAAGCTACAACAGTGGCTAAAAGAATTTCAAATCACCCACACCTTTACCTCAGTGGCACACCCGCAAGGTAATGGTGAGGTGGAAAGAGCAAATAAGAGCATTGTCGAAGGCATCAAGAAGAGACTATCGGAACACAGATCCGGCTGGGTGGACGAGCTTCCGCACGTCCTTTGGGCAAACAGAACGCTGAAGAAGGCCAGTACGGGAGAAACCCCGTTCAGCCTCACTTATGGCACTGAAGCCATGGTCCCGGTCGAAATTGGTCTACCCTCACCAAGGGTCTTGAGTCAGCCAGAAGACAATGATGCGGAAAGACGGTTGGATCTTATGCTAACCGAGGAACGCAGAGACTTAGCCGCAGTGCGTGAAGAGAACTACAAACGACAAATGCAAAAGTACTACAACACGCGGGTAAAACTCTGCAACTTCAATATAGGAGACTACATACTGCGTAACAACGAGGCTTCAAACCAAGAGCGCCCGGGAAAGCTGGCCCCGGTCTGGGAAGGGCCATACATTATCAAAGAAATCCTGGGAAAGGGCGCATACCGGCTCGAAAGGCTCGATGGCACTCCCATCCCAAGAACATGGAATGGAGCTCAATTACGCAAATGTTATATGTAGATCAATTCCAAAACTTGTAAAGAAAAGGCCTAGAGCCACTTCTAATGGAAATGATTCTCCTTTCATAATGTGTTTACCTTTATACTTATGAACTTCCCACTGGTGCCGGTATTTACCGCATAAACGGGAAGAAGTAAGTCGTTACGTGTGGAAGGCGGCAAAACCCGCATAAACACAACGTTAAAAATAAGGGAAACCTACACGCAGGTCAGATGTAAGTAAAGTTTAGCCATCCTTGTAAGTGCAAGTGACGGTCTTACCCGCACAATCAAGAACAAGGAAGCAAAACTTTAACCTATCATCTACCACGTTCAAAGGTTATCCTAAAAAAAAAAAAAAAAAAAAAAAAAAAAAAAAAAAAAAAAGATGAGGAAAACCTACACGCAGGTCAGATATGGGTAAAGTTTAGCCATCCTACTAAGTGCAAGTGACGGTCATACCCGCACAATCACGAAAGAGGAAGCAAAACTTCACACCTATTATCTACCACGTTCAAAGGTTAACTTATCCTCAAATAAGGTAAACCTACAAGCAGGTCAGATGGTAAAGTTTAGCCATCCTACTACGTGCAAGTGACGGTCCTACCCGCACAATCACGGAAGAGGAAGCAAAACTTCACACCTATCTACCACGTTCAAAGGTTAACTTATTCTAAACACTTGGAAAATTGCTAATTTAAACTTAAGTATGTAAGTCATATAACGTTTATAAAGCAAGGAATCCAATGAATCAAGCGGTCTTAGCCGCGCAAAGATTTACATTTCATAAATATTCGTTACAAGAATGGCCGGGTAACTACTCGCCTACAAGAAAGTAAATCTATACAAACTAAATCTATCCTAGTAGCGGGAAGGGATCTTCAGGATCAGGCTTCAGGGCCACTTCCACTTGGACCAGCGCCGTCAGTAGAGCGTGGCTGTTCAAGGTAAGCCTTAAGGATAGGTAGCCCGTCATCAGCAGCAGCAATTTCATTCACCTTCTCCACCACCGGATGCGGGAAGGCTGCGTATTGATTTACTGCTTGGTCATATATGGCTTCGGTATCTACATTGTACAAAGGGAAGTTGGATGGCGGGACGCCTTTCTCAACAAACCCTAGACCAAGCAGGAAGCCGACCCGTTCCCCATCCTCGTGAGAAGCGTTGAGGGCTGCGCTCATTGCATCGTCGTAAGATGTCTCTGAGAAGACCCGATGCACAACCTACATAAGAAAATATACAAGTGTCAGCACCCTATCTACAAAGAAAAGCGTGAAGACATGAAGATAGACATACCTGAGACAACGCTTCTCGAAGAAGCCATTCCTTGGCAACCAGAGCTTCTTTAAGGGCGGCTTGAGCTTGGGTGCAGGCGCGTTCGGCTTCGCTTTTGTTAAGGTTGGCAAGTAGCACTTCCTTTGCGGCAGCCTCTTCGACGCCCTTAAGCTTCCGCTCGGTATGGTCAAGCACGCCCCTCTGGTCCAAGATCTCCTGGAGCTTCTTGGCATCTTCCATCGCCAAGGCATCATGAGCACGTTGGAGAGCCTCTAATTTGGCCTTGAGCTCCTCGTTCTCCATGCGTAAAGGCTCAGCAACGGCTTCAGCCTTGGTGGCCCTCTCGGTCGCGTTCCTCGCAGTCTCCTTAGCTAGCCGAAGCTGTTCGTTAACAGCTTGGGCAGCCTTGGAGCGGGCCTCGAGTCGCGCTTGAACCTCAACCTCGAGGGCCTTGAAGGCCTTCTCCTTCTCCGCAGCAGCTGCGGACAGCTTTTGGTTCTCCTCCCGAAGAGCCCGCGCTTGAGATACTTCCTTGGCGCGAGCTGCTTTCAACTTGTCGTTTTCACGACAAAGCAGCTCGACGCGCGGCTGCATCCGGGCTTGGAGAACCCGAAGCTCGTTGGTTAGCCTACCCTCCTGGTAGCTAGCCATGGCTTCCCCCAACGCACCATGGGGAGCAGCGTGGCGAGCCCATTCCACGCACTCCACAGGGGTTCGAAGGGTTGTTCCTCGGCGTATGTTCCATCGCGGAACATACACTTCATTGGAATCCGACGCTGCAGAAAACAAAAAGCAGTTAGGAAAAGATGATAAAATATATATAGAAAAATGGGCCAAAAGAACCCTACGCACCTGTAGGGTCAATTACAGGCCGATAGCCGCCGAACCCATCACCTGAACCCAATGGAAATCCGTCCAAGAGGTCAGGCAGATGGGAAGGTGGCGGAAAGATGCGAGAAGCCCCACGCGTACCTGAGGGACCGGCCGTCGTTGCCGATGACGGGGGCATGGTAGCAGCCGCCGTGGTCGCCGCCGCGGTCGCTGCCGCAGAATCCGCGGCAAAAGTAACTGCCGGCTCTGTGAAGGATGCTGTAAAAATCGCACTCACAGCCGGCGGGTGACGTCATCTCGGCTGGAACAGTCGGCTCAGAATGAGCAACTGAACCAGCAGAAGCAGGCGCAGGCGCCTGGGTCGACGCCTCAGGTAGGCTGACCAAGCCTACCGTCATTGGCGGAGAGGTAGTACTCGGCCCCTCACCCTGGAATGCGCCAACATCCACACATGTGTAAAGAAGAAAAGTGTTAAAAGACTTGAGGATTAAACTACGAAGATAAAAGCCAAGAGAGTTGTACTTACGGGTTTTCTTGAGCTTGAACGTACGGACGGGCGGGGACGAACCCGATGGAGCCGGTCTCTTGATACCGGTCACCGTCGTCGTCATTGGTTCTCCGGAGGTAACAGTCGTAGCCTCCGGAACAGTGGTCTTCTCACCACCGGGGTTCCCCGCCACCTCTTCACTATCTGACTCAGTGTCAGATAGGAGCACTGGATCGGCTGTGGAGGCCGCCTTCTCCTTCCCTTTCCCGCCGGCAGCCCTCTTCTTCCGCACTAACGGAAGACCATCTGCGGATTCCTCAGAAGAAGACAGGATGTCAGGAATTCCAGCAGCGGGTACAGCACTGAGGGGTGGAGGAGAGAATAACGCCTTACCTGGCCGCCGGTGGCTCAGGATCTCGTGGCCCAGCGGATAGACCTCCACAAACCGATCCGCTGTTTGCTCCAGGATGGGCAACTCGTTCTCGTCAAGAGCACGAGTACCCACCCGCACGGGACCGTCAGCTTCCCGCGGGTACAGGAGCGACTCCAAATTGTTCCCCTCTGAATGAAAAGAAACAGTTAGAAGACAAACTCATATAAGCAAGAAAGACAAGACATACCATAAGGAGTAGAGTTCAAACCGTATTCGAGAAGGATGGGAACCTGAGACGCCTCCTTCCATACCCGGCTCATCCCCAGCATCACCATCCCGGACTCCGCAAACCGGTAAACCGGAGATTGGACCCGGGATATCTTCGCAAACCATTCCGCCTCCTGGTAGTTGGTGGCGTGGTGGCTCGGAATTGCTTGGCCATTTTTAAACTTCATGGCAATGGGGATGGCGCGGGCAGAAATGTAGAAGAACTCCCGCTTCCACGATCGGAGACTGCGCTCGGTCGCGCAAATCTTCAAACCCTTGATCCGGGTTGTCAGTGTACCACCCCTGGATGCACCTCCAAGTATAGAAGGTCATCAGGCGGTCTACATAGGGCTCAATGCCCAGTATCCGGCACACCCACTCGAAATGGCGAATCTTGGCGATCGCCATGGGGTGCAACTCGGTCAGATGAACACCGTGCCTCTCAAGGACACGGTAAACAAACTTTGTCAATGGGAACCTAAGATTCCCATAGACAAAGAATGCTGCATAAACCCCGATCTTGCCTCTGGGGGCATCGTACACGGTCTGATGGGGTTCAGGAAACTCAGGCTCGAAAGGATCGAGCATGAACTTCCTAACAACATACCGATACTGATCGCCGGGCAGAGCACACTGGCACTCACCAGCAGTACTCTTATCATCGGCCGAAGACTCAAGATCACGAGAAGACATTTTGCAGAAAGAAAGCGATTTCGGGAAAATGCTTGCCTGAAAAGGGGAGTATTTGCCGGAAATCGCTAAGCAGAAGAAGAGAAGGGTGAAGGTGTGGATTGCAAAGAGCCCTCTCCCCCTTTATATACTAATCGCAATTAATGCGATGAATTTAATGCGGAGGAGAGAGAAATCGAAGGTGCAATGAAACTATGACACGTGGCAAAAAGCAGGCTGGCAACAGCTGTTGACAGGACGCGTACCATTAATTTCGCGGCCACGCGCCCGAAAAAATCGCGCCCACGCGCCTGAAAAAGCGTCTGGAATGACCATGTACTGTCACGTCACCATAACTTCCTGCACGTCCTGACACAGTCAGAAGAAACCGTCGCACGACGTTTCAGATGTTTGGACTGTTCCTATCTTTCCACCAACTCTTCGAATTTCGAATTTCAAAATTCAAAATTCAAAAAAGATTCAAATGTAAGCGGGAAAATACCCCTTACCTTGGCAACCAAGTAACCGTAAGACGGATGCGGGTACAGTGTTAAGGCAAAACCCTTCACATACCTAGCACCCGCAGGGAATTGAAGCCAAGAATACCCCGGCAACAAAGTAACTATAAGACGGGTGCGGGTACAGTGTTAAGGCAAAACCCTTCACATACCTAGCACCCGCAGGGAATTGACGCCAGGGGTACCTTGAAAGTAAAGTAACTGTAAGACGAGCGCGGGTACAGTGTTAAGGCAAAACCCTTCACATACCTAGCGCTCCGCAGGGAATTGAAACCAAGAAGGATCTTCTGGCAATGCTTGTGGAAACGGAAATAACATCCCCGCATAGCGGGAACGTCGAGAACTACATTGTTTGAGGCTCCACGATGGAATTGGTGGTTTTAACATAATTGATCACTATGTTCAAAACTACCAAAACCTCAGGGAGAATCCACACAAGTGGGACTCAACGCTCCTGACTTGCGAGGAGGTTACATACCTACCCGCATCATACCCAAAGATCAAGCAAAAAAATCGGGAATTTTTGCAAGTGACATTAGGAAACCCGCGGGAAGAATCCCCACGGAGAACCTTAAAACTAAAAACCTTTTTCAAAACCCCTTGCTTAAAGTCCAAAAGTTCACCTCACTTTATTAAACATTCATGAGAAGAACATTGGACTGGGGGGACTTGAAGAGGTAGGTCCCAGCAGAGCCCAGTTGGTCCCGCAAGACTCACCTTGAACAGGGACGTCTGCGCAAAGGCCATCTGCTCCCGCAGGACCCACCATGCTCAGAGAACCTTACGCGCAGTACGCAAGCTGTACACGCAGGGAAAGCCTCCCAATGGTGAAGTACCCCGCCTGTTCCCGCAGTTGCGGATACAAGCCATCAGGGAAGGCTACCCGCAGACAGCAGGGCTACACGCACAAGACAATAGTTACTTCAGTAGTCACATGAAGGAATGAGCAAGGCGGGAACAATCCCGCCAAAATGAGCCAGTCCGTATGATTCTGAAAGATCTTTTGTACTATACCTACCAAGGTATGGATAGGACAGACAATCTGACCAGAACAGCCCATGAGCCAATCACAGGGTGACAGCTCACCGACAACAGTACGAGGAGGAGCACCCTCTAGTACTGTTTGTCACTATTAGCCGCTGCCTACTCACCAACTCTTACTGAGGGGCATGCGCAGCCTACAGTTGGTAGAATAGTGTTACTGTTGGCCGTAACCTATTCACCAACCAGCATGGCCTGCGTATAATCCACAGTAGGTGGGACGTGCATAATCTACAGTTGGTGGAATAGTGCAGCCGACTTTGTTACTGTTGGCCGTAATCTATCCACCAACCAGTATGGCCTGTGCATAGTCCACTGTTGGTAGAACAGGAATACTATTCAGCCGGCTGTACCTTCTAGGAAACCTACCTTCGGCTATAAATACTCCAACATCTTGGAATGGTAAGGGCATCTGATATCTCAATCTTATCTAGCAATCTCTTAATATACTCTTATATTCAGAGCAACCTAGTCTGATTCTCACGCCGGAGGGTGGTCACAAGGAGGAACCCCCCCCTTCTCAGTGACGAGCTTACGGTGTCTGTTTTGCAGGTCTCCTGAAGAACAGCCTTCTCAGCTAGATCTCATCCGTGGGAAACATTACTTAACCCCCAGATTATCTATAATCTGTCCAGGGTTCACTTAGTGTTTCTTCACCGAGCATATGTATGCATTAAAGGTTCTCTTAATATGTGTCATCACACGTCTTAACACCCATTTAATAAACTCAAAGTTAAGTGTTCAATGTATATCATCATTTCAAATAATTCTTTTATAGATGCAAATTTGCCCTTGCTTTCCTAATCATAAATTGTAAAGGAAATTCATTCCAATATTCTTCACTAAAAACTCAAGTGTAATTTCTTCATCTTTGTTTTGTTTGTTTCGTTTTTATGCATTTAGTTTTCATACGGTTCTTCACTTAATTTTCACCTTATGAATTTTTTTGCCCGTAAAACTTGCACACACCTAAATTTACTTTAAATTTACAACATTTTGTCTACAATGAAACTTAATCCCCCACCACTTGTAACTTATATTACTTTTTATCTTAAACATGACCTATAAATGACGTTTCTAAATTTACAATATTTTGTTCACAATGGAACTCCACCACTTGAACACCTATAAACAATGCTTACGTTTGTAATATTACTTTTTTTCTTAAATCCAAAAATATCCAACCAAAAATAAATTACTTCATAAATAATAAATGATATAACAATGAAGGAAAAATATACAACAAGAGAACAAGGAATTTCTAGAGAAATTAAAATGAGAAATTCTCTCCATAGTTTTGTTCAAATTAATATCACGCTAGTGAGCACCTTTGCAGTGATAATGATACAATATATGGAATCATTCATTTTTAACCAATCAACATGCATGTGGATCGACTTGTTTTCCATTACGGAGAGGTACATAAGAGTTCTCATATCGCCCTTACAAAAATTGTACATGTGAATGATAACCAATATGTCATTGTATAGTAGATACTAGATATTATCCGATTCCGATGCCTATCATTATGCCATTGCGAAGCACTTAAAATGTCCGTGTCCAATTAGTTAGGAAAACATGTACATGCCACGTCTACAACTTATACTAATATGATAGGTGGTAGTCGTAATATTTCTTATTTTTAGAAATATAATAAATCAACTCGTTTCGATATAAATAGATTAAAACTTGCTTTCCCAAGATTTAATAATGAAAACTATATATATATTAAAATAGGCGTCGTGCATGGGTTGCCATTTGATCAAAATAAAAGTGGGGTAATTAGTTGGTGGCAACGATATGGAAAATGATAGTCTACAGTGGCAACATCAAGAAAGATGTTTCTGGTGTCAATGACACCATTTTCACCATAACAAAAGAAGTTGGTAGTTTGCCACATCAATTTTTTTATTAATATATTCTTTTTTTATTTAAAATTCAAATAAAATATGAATTTCTATTGTGATCGACAAAATCACACTTTGTTCAACGATATTAATTGCATATAATTATGATGTATGGAGCAAAACGGGAACAAAGTGTCCAACATACGTTTTTGAGGAAATTTACTTGCTTTTAAATAATATAAATTTCTAATTTAGGTTGCAAAATTAATCATTTATATCATATTGATAACAATTTGACACATTCATATAGCTTTTTTCTAAAATTCGGGTCCCCGCTGATAGTGGGTCTTATACGGTGGCCGAGGCTTGCATGCTCTGGGTCAGCCCTGTATCTGTGAAGAGAAAGAAAAAACCGATCAAACAAACAATTACAACATTAGAGCATACACCCCCTCTTGCAAATCAAATGGTCTCAGTTAGAAGTGGTACTCATTTTAAAGAAACAATGTTTATTCATATACGTGTGTTCTTTGTTTGTTATTTGTTTCCTTATTAAACGCATGATTCTACCAATTGACTGGGATATTTGTTAACTTCATAAGATATAATATTTGTTTTCTATGCCGGAAAGTTACTAAATCCATGACGATGAAAAACTGACTGGATTAACATTTCACTTAACTGGATTAACAATTTACTTATGGAGTTTTTTTTACAATAATATTTTTCATTGTGTTTTTTTCCATTGTATTTTTTACATTGTGTCATACAATTGTGTTTTTTATTGTGTTTTTATTATTGTATTTTTTTTTCATAGTGTTTTTTTCCATTGTGTTTTTTACATTGTGTTTTTCATAGTGTTTTTCATAGTATTTTCCATTGTGTATTTTCGGACTTTCCGGCGAGGTGGTGGCGGTGGGTGACAGTTGTGGTGGCGGTGGGCGGTGGAGTGGTGGTGGTTGTAGAGGGTAAATATGTAATTGGGTTTTATGTAGGTGGGTTTTTGAAATTAATGTAAGTGAGTTTTTGAAATTAAATTAAGTGGGTTTTGATATTTAAATGTTAGACTAAAATACCCTCATTCCTAGCCTTCTTACGAAAATAAAACTTTTTATTTGAATCTAACCCTATATATATATATATATATATATATATATATATAAAATAGCTTTTATCTCCCCACACACACACACACCATCTCTTATATATTACGTCTTTTTTTCTTTTAAATTTGTCGTTTTAAATACTATGAATATTTTTTTTGAATTCTAATCAAATTTATTGTAAATAAGTTTGTAATTTAAACTTATTTTGTTCTATTTATGTTTGGTAATTTTAATTTATGTTCATTTTTATATGAAATATTGAATAAATCATCTACATAATGTTTTATATTTATTCGTTTGTGTTTATATATTTAGGTATGCTTATTTATATTCATTTGTGTTTGTTTACGTTTGTTTATATATGTTCGTTCACATTTTTTTCAATTATCTTCGTTTATTTCAATGTATTAATTGTTCATAATGGCG
>NW_027506544.1:0-30180 GCF_021521415.1 Bidens hawaiensis
TCCAAGCACACCGGAAAACCCTCTTCCACCACACCGCCGCCACTCTTCCTTCAGCCACCACAACTCACCGGAAAACCCTCTTCTCTCACCGATTACAGTCGCCGCCACTGTCCCAGCCGGAAAACCGGCTCTCCGCCACTCAGCCACCACCACATCTCACCGGGAACTCCCACCTCAGCCACCTCCCTCCACAGTTTCCGCCCCGACCCAGCCACTCAGCCACCACCCTCCACAGTCAGCCACCACCCTCCACAGTCGCCGTCCCGACCCAGCCGGAAAACCGGCTCTCCGCCTCACCTCAGCCACCACCACATCTCACCGGGAAAACCGCCCAGCCTCCAACTCTGCTGCTTTGACCACGATCCTCGGCGGCATGGATTCAGAAGATTGGGAACATCCACGTAATCGGAAAGGGAAACGGAATGGTCATCAGGCTCAAGGTAATAACAAGGTTTTATCGAAGTTTTTTGTCTCAAATCTTCCCCCAAAGTGTTCTTCGCAAGACTTAAAAGATGTTATGGGTAGTTTTGGTCGTTACGAAGGTTCCTATATAGCTAGGAAGCTGGATAAATGGGGCAAGAGGTTTAAGGCACCCAAGAAGGTTACCAATGATTTAGAAGCTTTGATGAGAAGGTTCTTATGGGGTGGTTCGGATGAAGTGAGGAAGATGTCATGGGTGGCTTGGGAGGTAGTCACCAAACCTATAAAAGAAGGGGGTTTAGGTATCGCTCGTTTAGAGGTTAATAATCAAGCGCTGATTACTAAATGGCTTGGGAGATTTCTAAATGATCAGCACGCGATGTGGAGAAGAGTAGTGTTGTCTATTCACGGGTCCTCGCGCTGTTGGGGGCTTGCTCCGGTTAATAATGGAGTTCCCGGGGTTTGGAAGAATTGTGTTATGTTCTGGAACAAATTTAAGGTTGATGGTGTGGGTTTTAATAGAGTGATCCGGGCCACAGTTGGGAATGGTCGCCAAGTTCGGTTTTGGACGGATTTGTGGTTGGGTTCGGCGCCGGTTATGGACAAGTATCCGTCCTTATATGCGGTAGAAAAACATAAAAATGTCTTGTTAGCTGATCGGTTGGTGGTCACTGGATCTTCTAGTCGCATTGTGTGGGATTGGCTTAGAGCTCCTTGCTCCCAACAGGAGGTGTTCGAGAAGCAGGAGTTGGAAGATCTCCTTCAAGAGGTGGTGATGGTTGACCGTGAAGATTCATGGTCTTGGGCGGTTGGTAGCTGCAAAGAGTTCGAGGTTTCGGCGATTAAAAGATGGATGGTGCGGTCCGTTGAGGATGCTGGGAGTTCCAGTTTCCAATGGAGCAATTGGGTCCCGAAAAAATGTAATATTTTTATGTGGAGGGCCGTTCTGGATAGCCTTCCAACCAAGCAGGCTTTAGCTAGACGTCATTTGTATTGTGATGATCATAGTTGCGCTTTATGTGAAAGTAATGAGGAATCGCTCGAGCACTTGTTAACCGGGTGTTTCATTTCTATGGCCGTTTGGAATGCGATTGGTTCATGGTGCAACATCCCTAGATCTTTTGTTTTTCATGTCAATGATTTGGTGGAAGTGCATAAGGTTTGTGGTGCGACGGGGAATAAAAGATTGATTATTCATGGAATTGTCATCATTACTTGTTGGAGGATTTGGCGGGCTAGGAATGAAAAGATTTTTTCGGGCAAGAACACTAAGGTGGCAGAAATGGTTGCGGATATAAAATCTTTGGGTTTTCTTTGGTACAAAAATAGATCTAAGATAGGGGTAGTGGATTGGAAAAGTTGGTGTTTATTTGATGTAACGTGATTGTTGGTTTTGGTTTTTGGTTATCAGCGTCTTTCTCCGTCTTGGTGATAGTCGTTGGTTGTGTCTGTTTTTAATGAAAGTCAATTTTCAAAAAAAAACAAAAAAAACTAATCCAAACACTAGTTTGATTTTAAAAGGAAACAAATATAATTATCTTAAAAAAACATATTTCGTTTGAAAAACTACATGGAATGTGCATGACTAAATGAACAACCTATGAGACTATGAAGTTTGGATGTTTTAAGAAATCTGAAATTTTTTGTATTCATTAAACGAGAAGAAACCCATTTGCCGAGGGTGCAACGCTCCCCCTTATTTACCTATTTATTTTAAAAGAAAATCATCTTGAATCTATTTTAAGTTTGTTATTATTTTGTATGATTAGACGTTTCAATAGCTATGACATACATTTGCATACACATTATTAATCATTCCTCATAAAACTTAATTGTTTTTTTCATTGAGCATAAATATCAATATTCTTCTCTCCTTTTTTTTAGCTCGCTACAATGCTGCACAATTATTACTTAACACAAAAATGTGAGGTCGAAATATAATATTATTGTTGTATATGTATATATTCTTCAGTCATATTAGTGTTTCTTATTTTTTAGTTTTAAACAAGAACTGTGACTTTTATCCAAGCTAAGAGCTACATAAAATAATTGAAGTTTGTAAAATGATTTAACAAATTGCTAATTCCAGGGGACTAGGAGCTAAAGATATACAATATATTCTGGAAAATTATTTCAAATAAAAACAGATGCAACACTAAGGAATTGAACCTGGGAACTTGGTTTAATAACAAAGCATCGTACCAACTGATCCAAGCACTAGTTTGATTTTAGAAGGAAACGAAAGTAATATATCTTAAAACAAGATAATTCATTTGAAAATCTGCACAGAAGGTGCATGACTAAAAGAACTACCTATGAGACTATGAAATTTGGTTGTATGCGGAGAGCAGTCGGTCGGTATCGGTTAAACCCGCGCGTTGAGGCAAAATGTGGTGGGAGTTCGATTGGGTTGGGGTTGTCGACGCCAAACATTGTTTTGCCCCAATTCAGCCCATTTTACACCAAATCAACTAGCAAACCGGATTAACCGAAAAAGAAAATAACTAATGGAATTTTTGTGACATAACTCATATCTACCAGCGGGCCCATATGAACCGTAATACTGATAAGGATGTAGGATTTCAGGTACGTGTACATTATGTTGTAATTGAACTTTGTGGGTGTAGTTCACTATAAACCCTCATGAGACCTTACTCGTTCACCCAGGCTACCCGGGGGGGGGGGGGGGTTAAAGGGCTTGTTTCATACGCTATATGCAACCGTGATTCCTACGAAAGTGAGTTAGGTCTTTTAATATATTTCACTCGTTTAACAAAATTTATTATGAAACTAAATAATTTGGCTCAGTAATAGATTTATAAAATGAATTAAAAATTAAATTTTTGCAAAGTTCCTAAGAGACCTACGTCTTACTCATGGTGAGAAGCTTTCTTCTACACGTTTTAAGATTTTGCAGAATCATTTATAGTCATTGGAGAAGAAAAGTTGTTCATGAGCCACGCTATATGCAACCGTGGTTCCTACGAAAGTGGGTTAGGTCTTTTAACATATTTCACTCGTTTAACAAAATTTATTATGAAACTAAATAATTTGGCTCGGTAATTGATTTATAAAATGATTTAAAAATTAAATTTTTGCAAAGTTCCTAAAAGACCCACGTCTTACTCATGGTGAGAAGCTTTCTTCTACACGTTTTAAGATTTTGCAGAATCATTTACGGTCTTTGGAAAAAGAAGAGTTGTTAACAAGCCACGTTTAGCACCGCATAGTTGCTTACATAAGGTGATTTCGGTTTCATAATTTTTTTTATTTAGTTTAATTGTTAAAGGTGTAATTGTATATTTAAGTGTTAGAACTATCACATTAGAGCCCAAAATTTTAAATTGTTAAACAACCAATTTAACCCCGTCTTCTAAATGTTCTTTAAATGCTTTAAATTTTTAACATTGAGTACAATGTCAACCTCAAGTGTGGGGATAGGGGGAAAATTGAAAATTTTTATTGCTCGATAGTACTTCTAGGGTGTTCAGATTCCAAAGTTATTAATTGCTAATTACTATTAATAATGCCAACTTAGAGGTTTCCGGTCATGGTTGGTTTTTCAGCTTCTCGATAGTTTTTCTAACAAAGTTTTTCAAAAAGAAGTTGAAAATGGGGTCGTTTAGGCGGGGATAACGAGTCAAGGGACGTGTATACATGTTTCATATCGACAACCCTAATATTCATGCATGTTGTTAGATAGCCCCTATACTTAATACACATACTATATATATATATATATAGGGTCGAGATACTGTACAATAATGCCTTAACGTACAATAGGTACGCGAGACGTTCAAAGGCAAAAAACAAAGGCAAAAAAATACTAAAACGCTCAACCAAAAACTATAACGCTCAGCCAAAAACCTAAAACGTTTAAAAACGGTTTTCGTGAAAAAAAGTATAAAACTGATCGATTAACGATCCAAAACTGTTT
Source organism: Bidens hawaiensis (assembly GCF_021521415.1). Taxonomy (NCBI): domain Eukaryota; kingdom Viridiplantae; phylum Streptophyta; class Magnoliopsida; order Asterales; family Asteraceae; genus Bidens; species Bidens hawaiensis. The sequence goes on from NW_027506544.1 coordinate 4,358, forward strand.
TTTTTGGCAAACCAATGATTAATTGGATATGTATTGACGATTTCGAGATGTTGGGATGTGATTTCATGGATTGATTCGTGGAAAAAGGGATTCACGTACCTAAACGTTAAGGTATTATTGTATTGGATCTTTTGCCTATACACACACACACACGTGTGTGTGTGTGTATCAAAACATGCCATATTATGATTTGAGTGTAGCCGGTATGTTCCATAGAATTAGAACTTGCTTGTCATATGCATGTCGAGATCTTAATACCACCACCTGTATGGAGATTAGGACTTTAGAAAACCCGTACATATATTCCCTCACTAAATAAAACTCCTTACCCGACATTATCCCTTAGGAGCCCGTTTGGACCTTGTTCCTTTTCGTTGGTTAAACCCTATATTACAAACCATATCAGCCTTGGCCTTTACTTTATTTTAACCATGTGTGATGAAATCTAGTTCGTTATAGTTGCATATATAGTCAGTTGTGGAGCATAGTACACAATATACATATGTCTTAGTCAGAGTTGTATATATTTAATTAAGTATTGTTTATCAGTTTGGTAAAAAAAATCAGAAAAAGCCATAAAGAGTTATTAGTTTGTATTTATCTATAGATAGCAGTCTTTGGTTTTGAGTTGTTTGTTTTTTATGAATAAACTGTGTTTAGTCAACCTTAGTCACTATATATGTCTATTCAACACCAAAACCCAAGCCTCAGAAAAACCCGTAGTCCGAGTCTTTATACAACCGGTGGTTAATGGGTGGAGATATGATTGACCTTCAAGCTTATTAAGTTGTGACTCATATTTGGTATTTGATGGCAGAGATATATACTAGCACATCTTTTGCTAGTTCAGATATTAAATTGAGAGGAATGTTGGTAGTGTGAGGGGTATGGACGTGCATGCCTTAACCGGAAACAAAGTTGTAAGGCCCCGTTCATGGTGTCCTACTTTGGCATTGGATTTACTCATAAACACAGTTCTAAATATCAGAGTTTAATAAAACTTTCGCGGAATAATAAATAAGGTCAACCATTCGTTACAAAACATTCAAAACTTGTCTTTAAAACATAACATAAAATAGCTTATTAAAACATCATGACAAATCTTCTTCAGATGTCAGCTTATTTAGATCTTGCCATTTGTCCCCCTTGCCGGTCCCGAGATAGATCACTCACTCACTGTCGTAACCCACACATAAGAGTTGACAAGAAGGTTAACTACTTACTATTTTAGATAAAGAACAATAGAATATTAAAGGCGAAATCAATAATACTCAAAATGTCGTTAGACAGACAGAATTGTAACAAACAAACAAAGTAACTCAAAATATATCCATATATATTATGAAGGATACAATGAAAATCAATTAGGATTTCTAGGTGGAATGTTTGGATTTATGACAACTTTCCGTACAGGAATGAGGCAGCCGTCAAATCACAATATTTTCGTAGTCACGTCCTTGTCAGGCATGCCCTAAAATATTCATTTTATAGGCCCTACCCTGACATCTGACATTCCCTTCTAGAAACCCTAATGATTGAAACGTATTCAAAACATATTACAAAAGATTCTAAGTGGTAAACAGGTCTTCGAGCAAGCTTTGTAGCTTTTGTCTTTGTCGAGCAGACCTGGTAACCATTAAATGTGCTGGGGAACAGTTCTCCGGGAAAACTTTACCTAGGATATTTTCCTTAGAAAATGTCCATCTAGCAGACTTCAATCCTCTTGACCATATCAAACTTTGCTTGATATAGTCCTAAGAGCAAACTTGTTCTTTAGAGATCCTTTCAACCTTTTGTTAACTTTAACTTATTGAACAAACCCAAGTGAGCTGGTAACATTGTAGCTTGCTCTGATTTGAACCTTGCTCGATAGAAGTCCTTAAGTAATTTCTTTATCAACTTCCTTCAAGCTTGCTGGGACCACTGTTTATTATGAATAAACCTTGCTAGATCTTCCAAAAGACTTGGTTTCAGCTTGGTTTAGTCAAGAGTTTTCTAGGAAACAAACCTTGCTTGACTTGAAGAACAACCTTGCTAGACAAAGTGAACCTTGCTCGGCTTATCACTTAAGAGGAATTCTAGAATATAACCTTGCTGGGAAAGCAAAATACCTTGCTAGATTAAGTAAAAGCTTGCTAGGATGCCTGAGTTTGCTCGGTTTCCATACTTAGCTGTTTTCAGAGAGGTTGAGAAGATTCCAATCTTCCTTATGTCTTTTCCTCATCCCAACAATCTTCCATAGATTGGAACATCCTCTGCTGTACCAAAACACCTCTTAGGTTACATACACTTATCAAAATACACATCAAATTTTCAAGAAAAATGAAATTACATATCAAAATGAAAGATTACAACTTATAATTCTGCCACAAGGGCATTACAAATCAAATCTAATCTAAGTTACATCTTTATCTTCTAGAGCTTGAGGCTTCCATCCTTCTATCCAATCTTACAGCTGCGACCCTTTCTTTAAATAAGAATAACTATCTGTGGTGAGGATGTTGAGAGGGCAGAGTCAATCTGATTATATCCTCTAGGTCCTCCACATGCAGAAATTCAAGATCAGTATCTTCCTTGATGATGCCCAAGGCTAGTCCATCTGAGTTTATGAGAATGAAGGATTCATCATGATCTTCAAATACAATGTCAGTAATCCTTCCATTCCTTTGGACTTCGTGATTAGGCCTTGTCATCTACCGCCTCATGCTTAGAATTCTTTCATGTTGGCTAGAGGATTGTGGTTCTTGGTCTTCTTTTTGAAAGAAGCTTCAGTAAGTTTAATGTCCAACATTCTCCTCTGCCTTTTCTTCCTCTCAAACTCTGATAGCTCCAGCTTCCTCTTCTTACTCAACATTGGGAACCCCTTTCTTTCTTGATCTTTTAGGTGTTTAGAGAGTTCATTCTGTTGTCTCCTGGCAAAGCTCTGTCTATCTTGATAGTCCAACAAATTCAGAGTACCCATCTCTTCCAACTGTTCTATTTTAAAATCCATAAAATAATCTTTGAATATTATGTCCCTTAACTCGCCACTAGTCATAATGACTTTCAAAGATTCAGTTCTTGCATCGAAGTATAGCTTCTTAGGTAGGTCCACATCAGTTGGTGGCCTTTGTTGTCTTTGATGTGAAGCTCTGGTGGTTGGGATTAGGACACTTACAGTGGAAGGCCTAGGAGTGTGTTTCTTCTTGGTGATTGGCCTTCTCACATGCCCATGTTTCATAAACAATTCAATGATTTTCTCCTTCGGCAACATGACCAAATCTAGATAATTCTCTCCTTCCCTGGCCATTGTAGTGATCATGTCCATTATCTCCTCAACAGTTGGACCAGCAGGTACAAATCTTTGTGTTGTAATTGGTTCACCCCTGGTCCAAACTGAAATTGTAATAATTTCCTCTGCTTAGCTTCAAGCTTCTCCCACTCGACCTTTTCAGAATAAAACAGTTCTTTTAGTTGACTTTTACCCAGGTTGTCAAACACTCCTTCAATCATGCCCTTTCTAAGCATCAATCCCTTTAAGGTCTTGATCTTGTTCTCATCATCCCATGGCTCAATTGGCTCAACAGGTTCCTCCTTCACAGTAACAGGAATAGGAGTCTGAGAAATCTTTGACTTTGATTTTTCTTTGTTAAATGCAGCTTTCTCAGACTCATCCATTGCCCATTTTTCTTTCTTGTTCATAAATATAATCTTTTCACCTTGGCCTCTTGCTTCCATCAACCTGTCAAACAAATTAATCTGTTCATCCTCCCACTGCATCTTCTCCTTCTCAGTTAGAATAATAATTCTTGGTTTCTTTGTGGCCTTTTCAAACTCTTCTTTTCTTGACATTCACTTGAAGTGTGTTTCAACTTGTTGCTTACTTAGACTGTCCACCACTTCAATTGATATCCCGTGATCAATTAAATACTTGCATTTCCCACCATACTTGCTGAATAATCTTTCAAGTTTTTCTGACTGATTAGTTTCCTTCTTCATCCTCTCCAACCCATCTCTTTTTACAACGTCAACTGTTGTAATGTAAGCACTTTCCATTTCTCCAAACTTCATATGGCTTAATTGTTTTTCAGAATAGCCATGAAGTCTCAGATATGCAAGGAACTTTTGGGTATCCTTGTTTTTTTCCCATTTTCTTATTTATGTCTCTTGCCTCTCCATTAATCAATTCCTACAACTCCTCATCAGTCATAGGAGCCAGAGTATCAAACTTGTAGCCATAATTTATTATCCCCAGTATTTTCGGATCATTCCTTTGGGCCTTGTTCAACATATCTTGAATGTTCTCCCTATGTTCATCAGTCATTACACATCAGGGGAATCAATTGTATCATCATCATCATCATTTTCGGAAAGATCTTCAAGTGCCTCTATTCTTGGTTCATTCATTATTGGCTCTTGTTCAACATCATCAGGCTTGACAATTTGAACTGGTATGGCTTGAATATGAACTTCCTTGATAGGACTCTTCTTCTTCTTGGGGATAGGATCATCAACATTTTCACTCTTGTCATCCCTCTTCCTCTTTCTCTGGTATTTCTTTCCATATTTAACTTCATCTCCATAATCCAATTCTTCTGGACTCTTATCCAGATCATCCATAGCCTTCTTTTGCCATTTTTCACTCAAAATAATTGAACCATAATTTCAGCAACATATTCATCTTGTACTATCTGCCTTTCACGATTCTTTCATCACAGGCTCATCAGTAGAGGCTTGTTCAGCTTGTTTGAAATTATAAATAACTAGAGCCAGTGTGTCATCAACTTCTTCAACTCTTTGTAAATTTAACAAGCTTTCAATTACTTCATGGTCTACCTCCCCCTCTTCATTTAGATTTTTCTTCCACTAAGCTTCCTCAAACAAAATTTTCTACTTTTCAAGTTCTTGATCTGTCAAGGATCTTGAGATCCTTTCTCTCTGCATCATCTCCTCTACAACAATATCATGCCTTTTGGCAGCATCTTCAGTATCCAAGATATTCTCTGATCAAATCTTTCACTCTCCTCAATTTAAATCAATATTATCATCTTTCTTCCTGCACTATCTTCATTGTAAACTCTCTGTTATCAGCTGAAGAAACTGAACCGTATGTCAATAGGTTTGGCCCAAATAGAAGCAAAGAAGACCAAAATAAATAACTCAACTGCATAACACTTCTTAAAATCAACATTCCAACAATTATTTAATCTTACCGGGTATCCAAAATAAATAACTCAACTGCATAACACTTCTTAAATCAACATTCGAACACCAAACCAAACGAACAAAAACCGAAACATGAGATTAGAGACACATTATATTTCTAAAATTAACATGACCTATGTTATTATAATAATAAAATTCCTTTACTTTAACTAATTATAAAAACAACAATATATATATATCAAAAGTCGAAAATAAATCTTATGCAGCCCAATTAAATCTGTTAACCACCCCTGCCACCCTTCACGTTACAACCATTATCTTCCCCAATCAGAGCCTGTGCATGCCTTCAGCATCCAAGATATTCTTTGATCAAATCTTTCACTCTCCTCAATTTAAATCAATATTATCATCTTTCTTCCTACACTATGTTCATTGTATACTCTCTGTTATCAGTTGAATAAACTGAACCGTATGTCAATAGGTTTGGCCCAAATAGAAGCAAAGAAGACCAAAATAAATAACTCAACTGCATAACACTTCTTAAAATCAACATTCCAACAATTATTTAATCATACCGGGCTAACTCAACTGCATAAAACTTCATAAATCAACATTCGAACACCGAACCAAACGAACAAAAACCGAAACATGAGATTTGAGACACATTATATTTCTAAAATTACCATGACGTATGTTATTATAATAATAAAATTCCTTTACTTTAACTAATTATAAAAATAACAATATAAATATCAAAAGTCAAAAATAAATCTTCTGTAACCCAATTAAATCTGTTAACCACCCCTACCACCATTCACGTTACAGCCATTCTCCTCTCCAATTAGAGCCTGTGCATGCCTTTAGTATCCAAGATATTCTCTGATCAAATCTTTCACTCTCCTCAATTTAAATCAATGTTATCATCTTTCTTCCTACACTATCTTCATTGTAAACTCTCTGTTATCAGCTGAAGAAACTGAACCGTATGTCAATAGGTTTGGCCCAAATAGAAGCAAAGAAGACCAAAATAAATAACTCAACTGCATAACACTTCTTAAATTCAACATTCCAACAATTATTTAATCTTACCAGGCATCCAAAATAAATAACTCAACTGCCTAACACTTCGTAAATCAACATTTGAACACCGAACCAAACGAACAAAAACCGAAACATGAGATTTGAGACACATTATATTTCTAAAATTACCATGACGTATGTTATTATAATAATAAAATTCCCTTACTTTAACTAATTATAAAAATAACAATATATATATCAAAAGTCAAAAATAAGTCTTCTATAGCCCAATTAAATCTGTTAACCACCCCTACCACCATTCACGTTACAACCATTATCTTTCCCAATCAGAGCCTATGCATGCCTTCAGTATCCAAGATATTCCCTGATCAATTCTTTCACTCTCCTCAATTTGAATCATTATTATCATCTTTCTTCCTGCACTATCTTCATTGTAAACTCTCTGTTCTCAGCTGAATAAATTGAACCGTATGTCAATAGGTATGGCCCAAATAGAAGAAAAGAAGACCAAAATAGATAACTCAACTGCATAACACTTCTAAAAATCAACATTCCAACAATTATTTAATCTTACTGGGTATCCAAAATAAATAACTCAACTGCATAACACTTCTTAAATCAACATTCGAACACCGAACCAAACGAACAAAAACCGAAACATGAGATTTGAGACACATTATATTTCTAAAATTACCATGACCTATGTTATTATAATAATAAAATTCCTTTACTTTAACTAATTTTAAAGATAACAATATATATATATATATATATATATATATATATATATATATATCAAAAGTAAAAAATAAATCTTCTGCAGCCCAATTAAATCTGTTAACCACCCCTGCTACCATTCACGTTACAACCATTCTCTTCCCCAATCAGAGGCTGTGCATGCCTTCAGTATCCAAGATATTTTCTGATCAAATCTTTCATTCTCCTCAATTTAAATCAATATTATCACCTTTCTTCCTGCACTATCTTCATTGTAAACTCTTTGTTCTCAGTTGAAGAATACTTTGACGATCACTTCTTTCCTTTCTACCTAGGTTGCGGGCCAAAAGAAAACATTTGTTTTTATGTGAAAGTTTCAAAATATTTACAACTCTTAGCGATAGCCAAAAATTTTTGCCTAAGTAAAATAGAATAAATTTTATTTTATCATGAGATGAAAAAAAAGCATTACGATTTACAATCGATTTTTGTAAATTAAAATTTATGTTGTATCCATTCCTTTCTTTCCCCTTCATTAACGCCAATGAGTTTCGGCTAAGAAATAATGGCACCATCTCTCACGTCAACTTTCATACCCCAAACAAACTGACACTTGAGAAGACAAACGTCGAAAGCTACATTTTCTTTTCTTTAAGTTCTTCTTCACGTATTTTTCGAACGTACCCAAAGTGATTTTTTTATATCCACTTCTGTATAATATTGGTTACGAAGTTTATTTTGATTGTTCATTGATCTTTGATTCATATTCGTTTGTATTTTTACGAAACGTGAATTCGTACATCATTCTTATTCGCTTTATTAAATCGGTATACGTTTGTTATTTCAAATCTCGTGGTCTATGGCCCATTTTTCTTAAACGTAACCGTTAAGTGGAAATTGGGACTATGAACATGTATGTACATAGCTACCTAATAGAAACCGTATTTTCATTTTATTTGAATATTTGTGATCGACTCCCTCTAAATAAATTCGTTTACTTTGAACCGGAATTGTGTCCCATGTACATGTTAAGTTTATGATATGTTTATTTTACACGAATCACTTTGATAATTTTTGTTCTCTTTCCACTCAAAGTTTTTATTTGAATAAATTCGTTATTATTTATCTCAGACCAACGATTTATATTAATTTCAAGGTTTCAACTACTTACTTTGATAAACTCAAGGTTGCTATTAGAACTTTCTTTCACAAACTTAATATATTTTAATATTGTGATTTTCGTTTATCCATTATATTTCAAATTATTAATTTATATGTTGTAATGTTCACTTTATTTCACCTCAATGTTACCGTTAATTGCACTGCATTCTTTCGGAGATTTCCATTTGATAAACATCATGGTATTTTGATACATAAAAAGTTTCGTTTATCTAAGCTATTCTCGAACCCAAATGCGTTATCAATTTACATGTTCATACTTTGTTGGTTAAATGCTACGTTCACTTACCACGTTATTCTCGACCCTATTATTTCAATTACATGTTACGATGTTTATAATACTAAATGTTTCATTCTTTAATTTCATTACCTCGTTTATTTCGTTTTCAACATCGTTTACTTGGTTTAGACACGATGAAGTTATTTTCTTAACTTAGTGTTTTCGCTTTGTCCTTGGCCTGAATAGTCTTTCAATGTGTTTTGTAATGTTTTAACCTTTTATTTCATTAGTTTTGATTTTTAACGTTCTATATGATAATTTTAATTATTAATCAAAGGCCTATGTCTTAAAACCACATAATAGAGCAAGTTATATGGGCCATCCGACGATAGAGGTAGTTATGGGTCGACACGTAATTATCAGAGTTCTCGCATGGAAAATATAATAAGTCCGGTTGTGTGAAATAACGCGGAACTTAGAATGATTTTGGGGAACGGGACGAATACAATATGATAAGGGCATTGTGGAAACGCCGTTGGTACATCCTATATATAAGTGTCCTTGTCATATTTTCTATATGGCGTTCTTTTAGGTCATTCAAAGATCGGCGTTATCTTATTTTGATTATGTATGTATAAAATTGTTTAAGCTTCTAACAACTTCGTATATTAGTTGTTCTCTTTTAAAATTTTATTTTTATTTTAATTTCGGGACGAAATTTCCAAAAGTTCTAAGTCCTGTAACATTCGTTACTTTTCAAACCCGAAAATCCGACCCGTTTTAAATTTTCGGTTTTGTTCTATTTAAATTTATATATTTTCATCGTATATATATATATATATATTTATGTATATATATCAAGTTTCTTTTAGGTTTTGATATTTATATTCATTAAACCGACCCGTCTTGTTGTTTCAATGCATTCTTGTTTTGTCATTTATCATTGATATAATATTCCGAGATTTAATATCATTACTTGAACGAGTCACAAACTATCCGGGTATAAAACGAAAAATAAACCAACTTGGTAACTTATGTAACCTTTATTACAATATCTAAAGGTATAAGGTTTAAGTTGTATTAAAGTTTATATTATGATTTAATATAACTTGAAATATGAAGGACCAAATGTGTAATATAAATAATATATAATAATCTAAAAATTCTAGCCTTCTTCCTCCCGTCCCCTGATTCCCGTATTTCCGAAAGTCGCGCCGGCGACGGCCTTACACTTTCCGGCGACCAGTTAACCTTTTTAAAAATTCGTTTTGACCCGTTTGAAAGCTCGTAACTCGTTGGACTGTAACGGCGAATCATATTAAGCACTCATAATTTATCATCATATAATACGTAAATTAATCCGGGTAACCGCCGGATAATAATCAAAAACTCAATAATTAGAATTTGCATCTAAACGCTTCAACTGATATTATAAATAGGACTCTTAACATCATCTGAACTCGTCCCTATCAACGAATTAACCAAACAAACTCTCTAAACCCCGCAAATATTCGTCCTAAGTCCGAACTCCGGCGAGCTCCGTTCACCATCAAATATTAACAGTTCCAGGTAATCTTTATATGATTTTGATTCATTTTAAGCCACAAAACAAAACCCCTAACTTAATTTGATCAACCATGGATTGGATTAACAGTTTTGAATTTCTAGGGTTATAATGATGATGATGAACATGTAACATATTGTTATATATATTTGTTCCTGTTAACTTAACAAAAGTAATGAGTTGGTCTGTTGGTTAGTTAATGGATGTTACAACCAAAGGACCCGGGTTCGAACCCGATTCACAGCATTTTTGTTGTTTTGTTTGTTTTTATTTTTAAAGTTTCTATTTAATATATATATTAATAAAAATAAATTATTAAAAATCATTATAAATTAAATAATATCCTTTTAACTTTAATAAAATTAGTTATGACTTATATTTATCACTTTTTTTTTCAACTAAAACCGACTTTCGTTTCCATTAAGCTTTCGTTAGAAACCCGATTAATATTATATAAATAACTATTATTTCATTAAATTTTATAATACGCTAACATAATTATTCTCAAACTAAAATTCCGTTAAAAACCCATAACTCATTAAGCATTATAAATCTCAAACCCGTCAAGTTCGTTTAAAAACTAGTTTAACTTATATATATAGATATATATATGTATACATATTTTCGTTCGTCAAACTTTAAAATTCGTTAAAGCTTAATAATAGTATTATATTATCAAAAACTCCATAAATGGGTAAGATATACATTAAGCGCTTCTAATACCCGACAACCCGATTTATTTACTTTTATAAATTGTTAGTTAATATTTTAATTTGTATTCAATTCTAGTTCATGAAGTTCAATTGCTTTGTTTTCATTTACACGCTTTTGGTTTTAGTTCAAGTTTTCCTTCAACTTCAAGGTGAGTTTCTCACACCCCCTTTTATGATTTTACTTTTGGGGGTAGCATATATATCCTATCCAAATTACAATTTCATTTATTCATTATTTACAAACTACAATTCGCGACATGGACTTGTGTGTTTACTTGCTTACTTGTTCAAAGATTACGTGCTCATGGTTTCCTCATTAAGTATGATCATACGCCCCCCTATGCACTCAGGACCTCGATGTTATGAGTGGAATAGGGACCCCCGATCCGAGTACATTGGTTGTTACCAATTGGAAAGGACACTTACTTGCCTATTATCCGAGTACGTTGGTGCACAATCCCAACTGGAAAGGACCTTACTTGCTCATTTACACTTATTCATGGGATTGCAGATTTTTACGTACATATATCAAAAATTGTGTGAACTCACCAACTATTCATTTAGTTGACTTTATTTTATATATATATGCTATAGGTACCTTATGTAGTGTATGCTGCCGTGACGAAGATACTAGAACTTAGGTTATATTAATAAATGAACAAGTTGTTAATTGTTCTTGTAATTCCCTTGTATTACTTGTTACATAACTTGTGTACTTGATGCTTTGGAATGAATTAGTGATAATATTGTCACTTAATAGTGTCACATGTGTTTTGGGCAATCTGTACGTCACACCCAGGCGTTTCCGCTTTAGCCGGGGTGTTACAGATTGGTATCAGAGCCGTGACTATAAGATAGGACATTAGACGTAGTGTTCTACTAGGTTATAGTTTATTTGCTTAATTGTTTAGGTTGCATGATTAGAAATTATGTGAGCCTTATTTGATTGTTCAATGCACATTATTTGGTTATTATTAATTTGTTTATGCCTCATGTACGCAAATACTATTATACTGATGATTTAATTACCTCAATTACACAAGCACACACAAGTCCAAAGGTTTATGTTTAACGCAAAAATATTCAATAATAAAATTTTTGATATTTGGTTGCCCGATATTTTTTCTTCTTAAAGATGGTTTCGTTATGGCGGGTATGTAGTAAACTGTAAGGGGAACTTGCCTGTTTTCCGAAACTCTTGACACCAAGGTTATTAAAACCTAAGGATAAGCAATGCGTATAAATCCCAATCAAACGCGGGACCCGGTTGCTTACCTGGAGAGTTAAGAAAGAGCATGAACTCTATTAAGCCAAAGCATACCACTTTCAACGCCATATGAATCACAACTTTAATTTTTCAAACGCGACCATGTTCTCTTTGTGAAAATAATATGGTTTCACTCCTCTATGTTTTATAATGTGTTTTAACCGGAAGTCTGTACACGAAAACCAGCTTTCGGTTCGATTTAATTACTCATTTTTATACGAGAATAGTTAAGTTTTAAAAGCTTAGTGACACGTTTTCTTTATTTATACGCTCATTCACGGCTTAAATTTTTAAAACTTTGCAAAGTAATAACCGAATTTCAAACGATTCATTTGTTATTTTTCTATTATATTTTAGAATTGAAAATTTAAAAAGTTAAGGTGATACATAAATGGTTGAATTTCGATTTGAGTACTATATTATTTTATTTATTTTCTACGACGTTTTAGAATTGAAAATTCTAAATGTCACGGTGATACATGAATGGTCGAATTTCAATTCGATTACCTTATTTCCATATTCATTTACCCTTATGTTTTAACTTAAAAAGTCATGTTGGTACATAAACCCTCGATTTTCAAATCGATTTCACTATTTATTGTTAAGTTTAATACTTTTACCATATGATTTATGAGATTTTTCGTTTATTGAAATATGAAAACCTATGACCACTCATAGGAATTTCAATTTTGATTTTGAATTTTGTTTCATGCAATTTCATTTATTTACTTATTCTTATGATTGATCTCGATAAATCTTTTGGTCGTGTCATACTTACGTCCCAAGTCACGCGAATTCTTCAAGTTTCGTATCGCGCCTTCTCGTTTTCCAAGTTGTCGCGCTCATCCCGCAAAATGACAACCCAAGTTAGCAAGAAAAAGGCTTCCACGATTCCAATCATACCACGTTTAACCACACCCACATTCATCGCTAGTAATTCCCAATTCAAATCCAGCACAATTCTTGGAAACTCAAACCAAACCCAACCGAAAACCCTCACACAGAAACCCACCATTTTGTATAGTATGTGTAATTCCCACCATTTTACTTCCCCGAAACGTTGATATACTTCAATCTGTGGTAGATTCAATTACCACTAATTGTTAAAACCTACCCAAAGTCAACACCACTAACCCATCTGCAAGACCTATACCCAACCATTTGTCTCAATCATATGTTTGGCCTCATGCTTCAAGTCTACTAACATTGTGGTGACCTTATCACACTCGCCATACTTTGAAAGGCTTAACTTGTTTCCACCATGCAATACCTTAACACCGCATCCTTGTCGACCTTATACGATTTTCCGGTTTGAATACTTAGATTTTTGATTTTTTTTACAAAACTCATCAAACTCGTCTATGTTTTCTTTTGCATAATTTCCTACATTTTAGTTCTTTTACTAACACCTCGCGCCTAATCCCAAATCTTCAGTTATTTTTAACTTTCAGCCAAATGAATTTTCTTTAAAAAAGAAATTCATTATCTCTATTGTTAATATTATTACTATTATTATTATTGTTATTAAAGTTATTAATATTATCATTACTAATATTACAACTACTATTGTTATTAGTACTATCATCGTCATCATTACTATTATTATTATTACGGTAATTAACAACATTATTATTATTATTATTAAAATTTTTATTATTAGTATTGTGAATATTATTATCATTAATATTATTATTACTAGTATCATCGTCACTACTATTAATATAATTATATTTAAAGTGAAATATTTGCTTCAAACAAGTCTTAAGCCCTTTAAGACTATTTTTTCAATCAACAAGTCGGATACTTTGACGATCATTTCTTTCCTTTCTACCTAGGTCGCGGGCCAAAAGAAAACATTTGTTTTTATGTGAAAGTTTCATAAAATTTACAACTCTTAGCAATAGCCAAAAACTTTTTGCCTAAGTAAAATAGAATAAATTTTATTTTATCATGAGATTAAAAAAAAGCCTCACGATTTACAATCGATTTTTGTAAATTAAAATTTATGTTGTATCCATTCCTTTCTTTCCCCTTCATTGACGCCAATGAGTTTCGGCTAAGAAATCATGGCACAATCTCTCACGTCAACTCTCATACCCCAAACAAACTGACACTTGAGAAGACAAACGTCGAAAGCTACATTTTCTTTTCTTTAAGTTCTTCTTCACGTATTTTTCGAACGTACCCAAAGTGATTTTTTTTATATCCACTTCTGTATAATATTGGTTACGAAGTTTATTTTGATTGTTCATTGATCTTTGATTCATATTCGTTTGTATTTTTACGAAACGTGAATTCGTACATCATTCTTATTCGCTTTATTAAATCGGTTTACGTTTGTTATTTCAAATCTCGTGGTCTATGGCCCATTTTTCTTAAACGTAACCGTTAAGTGGAAATTGGGACTATGAACATGTATGTACATAGCTACCTAATAGAAACCGTATTTTCATTTTATTTGAATATTTGTGATCGACTCCCTCTAAATAAATTCGTTTACTTTGAACCGGAATTGTGTCCCATGTACATGTTAAGTTTATGATATGTTTATTTTACACGAATCACTTTGATAATTTTTGTTCTCTTTCCACTCAAAGTTTTTATTTGAATAAATTCGTTATTATTTATCTCAGACCAACGATTTATATTAATTTCAAGGTTTCAACTACTTACTTTGATAAACTCAAGGTTGCTATTAGAACTTTCTTTCACAAACTTAATAGATTTTAATATTGTGATTTTCGTTTATCCATTATATTTCAAATTATTAATTTATATGTTGTAATGTTTACTTTATTTCACCTCAATGTTACCGTTAATTGCGCTGCATTCTTTTGGAGATTTCCATTTGTTAAACGTCATGGTATTTTGATACATAAAAAGTTTCGTTTATCTAAGCTATTCTCGAACCCAAATGCGTTATCAATTTACATGTTCATACTTCATTGGTTAAATGCTACGTTCACTTACCACGTTATTCTCGACCCCATTATTTCAATTACATGTTATGATGTTTATAATACTAAATGTTTCATTCTTTAATTTCATTACCTCGTTTATTTCGTTTTCAACATTGTTTACTTGGTTTAGACACGATGAAGTTATTTTCTTAACTAAGTGTTTTCGCTTTGTCCTTGGCCTGAATAGTCTTTCAATGTGTTTTGTAATGTTTTACCCTTATATTTCATTAGTTTTGATTTTTAACGTTCTATATGATAATTTTAATTATTTATCAAAGGCCTATGTCTTAAAACCACATAATAGAGCAAGTTATATGAGCCATCCGACGATAGAGGTAATTATGGGTCGACACGTAATTATCAAAGTTCTCGCATGGAAAATATAATAAGTCCTGTTGTGTGAAAGAACTCGGAACTTAGAATGATTTTGGGGAACGGGACGAATACAATATGATAAGGGCATTGTGGATACGCCATTGGTACATCCTATATATAAGTGTCATTGTCAAATTTTCTATTTGTGGCGTTCTTTTAGGTCATTCAAAGATCGGCGTTATCTTATTTTGATTATGTATGTATAAAATTGTTTAAGCTTCTAACAACTTTGTATATTAGTTGTTCTCTTTTAAAATTTTATTTTTATTTTAGTTTCGGGAAGAAATTTCCAAAAGTTGGAAGTCCTGTAACATTCGTTACTTTTCAAACCCGAAAATCCGACCCGTGTTAAATTTTCAGTTTTGTTCTATTTAAATTTATATATTTTCATCACATATATATATATGTATGTATATATATCAAGTTTCGTTTAGGTTTTGATATTTATATTCATTAAACCGACCCGTCTTGTTGTTTCAATGCATTCTTGTTTTGTCATTTATCATTGATATAATATTCCGAGATTTAATATCATTACTTGAACGAGTCACAAACTATCCAGGTATAAAACGAAAAATAATCCAACTTGGTAACTTATATAACCTTTATTACAATATCTAAAGGTATAAGGTTTAAGTTGTATTAAAGTTTATATTATGATTTAATATAACTTGAAATATGAAGGACCAAATGTGTAATATAAATAATATATAATAATATAAAAATTCTAGCCTTCTTCCTCCCGTCCCCTGATTCCCGTATTTCCGAAAGTCGCGCCGGCGACGGCCTAACACTTTCCGGCGACCATTTAACCTTTTTAAAAATTCGTTTTGACCCGTTTGAAAGCTCGTAACTCGTTGGACTGTAACGGCGAATCATATTAAGCACTCATAATTTATCATCATATAATACGTAAATTAATCCGGGTAACCGCCGGATAATAATCAAAAACTCAATAATTAGAATTTGCATCTAAACGCTTCAACTGATATTATAAATAGGACTCTTAACATCATCTGAACTCGTCCCTATCAACGAATTAACCAAACAAACTCTCTAAACCCCGCAAATATTCGTCCTAAGTCCGAACTCCGGCGAGCTCCGTTCACCATCAAATATTAACAGTTCCAGGTAATCTTTATATGATTTTGATTCATTTTAAGCCACAAAACAAAACCCCTAACTTAATTTGATCAACCATGGATTGGATTAACAGTTTTGAATTTCTAGGGTTATAATGATGATGATGAACATGTAACATATTGTTATATATATTTGTTCCTGTTAACTTAACAAAAGTAATGAGTTGGTCTGTTGGTTAGTTAATGGATGTTACAACCAAAGGACCCGGGTTCGAACCCGATTCACAGCATTTTTGTTGTTTTGTTTGTTTTTATTTTTAGAGTTTCTATTTAATATATATATATTAATAAAAATAAATTATTAAAAAAAATTATAAATTAAATAATATCCTTTTAACTTTAATAAAATTAGTTATGACTTATATTTATCACTTTTTTTTTCAACTAAAACCGACTTTCGTTTCCATTAAGCTTTCGTTAGAAACCCGATTAATATTATATAAATAACTATTATTTCATTAAATTTTATAATACGCTAACATAATTATTCTCAAACTAAAATTCCGTTAAAAACCCATAACTCATTAAGCATTATAAATCTCAAACCCGTCAAGTTCGTTTAAAAACTAGTTTAACTTATATATATAGATATATATATGTATACATATTTTCGTTCGTTAAACTTTAAAATTCGTTAAAGCTTAATAATAGTATTATATTATCAAAAACTCCATAAATGGGTAATATATACATTAAGCGCTTCTAATACCCGACAACCCGATTTATTTACTTTTATAAATTGTTAGTTAATATTTTAATTTGTATTCAATTCTAGTTCATGAAGTTCAATTGCTTTGTTTTCATTTACACGCTTTTGGTTTTAGTTCAAGTTTTCCTTCAACTTCAAGGTGAGTTTCTCACACCCCCTTTTATGATTTTACTTTTGGGGGTAGCATATATATCCTATCCAAATTACAATTTCATTTATTCATTATTTACAAACTACAATTCGCGACATGGACTTGTGTGTTTACTTGCTTACTTGTTCAAAGATTACGTGCTCATGGTTTCCTCATTAAGTATGATCATACGCCCCCTATGCACTCAGGACTTCGATGTTATGAGTGGAATAGGGACCCCCGATCCGAGTACATTGGTTGTTACCAATTGGAAAGGACACTTACTTGCCTATTATCCGAGTACGTTGGTGCACAATCCCAACTGGAAAGGACCTTACTTGCTCATTTACACTTATTCATGGGATTGCAGATTTTTACGTACATATATCAAAAATTGTGTGAACTCACCAACTATTCATTTAGTTGACTTTATTTTATATATATGCTACAGGTACCTTATGTAGAGTATGCTGCCGTGACGAAGATACTAGAACTTAGGTTATATTAATAAATGGACAAGTTGTTAATTGTTCTTGTAATTCCCTTGTATTACTTGTTACATAACTTGTGTACTTGATGCTTTGGAATGAATTAATGATAATATTGTCACTTAATAGTGTCACATGTGTTTTGATCAATCTGTACGTCACACCCAGGCGTTTCCGCTTTAGCCGGGGTGTTACATATTTATACATCAAAAGTCAAAAAATAAATCTTCTGCAGCCCAATTAAATCTGTTAACCACCCCTGCCACCATTCACGTTACAACCATTCTCTTCCCCAATCAGAGCCTGTGCATGCCTTCAGTATCCAAGATGTTCTCTAATCAAATATTTCACTCTCCTCAATTTAAATCAATATTATCACCTGTCTTCCAGCACTATCTTCATAGTAAATTCTCTGTTTACAGCTGAAGAAAATGAACCGTATGTCAATAAGTTTGGCCCAAATAGAAGCAAAGAAGACCAAAATAAATAACTCAACTGCATAACACTTCTTAAAATCAACATTCCAACAATTATTTAATCTTACCGGGTATCCAAAATAAATAACTCAACTGCTTAACACTTCTTAAATCAACATTCGAACACCGAACCAAACGAACAAAACCGTAACATGAGATTTGAGACACATTATATTTCTAAAATTACCATGACCTATGTTATTATAATAATAAAATTCCTTTACTTTTAACTAATTATAAAAATAACAATATATATATCAAAAGTCAAAAACAAATCTTCTGCAGCCCAATTAAATCTGTTAACCACCCCTACCACCATTCACGTAACAGCCATTATCTTCCCCAATCAGAGCCTACGCATGCCTTCAGTATCCAAGATATTTTCTGATCAAATCTTTCATTCTCCTCAATTTAAATCAATATTATCACCTTTCTTCCAACACTATCTTCATTGTAAATTCTCTGTTTACAGCTGAAGAAAATGAACCGTATGTCAATAGGTTTGGCTCAAATAGAAGCAAAGAAGACCAAAATAAATAACTCAACTACATAACACTTCTTAAAATCAACATTCCAACAATTATTTAATCTTACCGGGTATCCAAAATAAATAACTCAACTGCATAACACTTCTTAAATCAACATTCAAACACCGAACCAAACGAACAAAAACCAAAACATGAGATTTGAGACACATTATATTTTAAAATTACCATGACCAATGTTATTATAATAATAAAATTCTTTTACTTTAACTAATTATAAAAATAACAATATATATATATATCAAAAGTCAAAAATAAATCTTCTGCAACCCAATTAAATCTGTTAACCAACCCTGCCACCATTCACGTTACAACCATTATCTTTCCCAATCAGAGACTGTGCATGCCTTCAGCATCCAAGATATTCTCTGATCAAATCATTCACTCTCCTCAATTTAAATCAATATTATCATCTTTCTTCCTGCACTATCTTCATTGTAAACTCTCTGTTCTCAGCTGAATAAATTGAACCGTATGTCAATAGGTTTGGCCCAAATAGAAGCAATGAAGACCAAAATAGATAACTCAACTGCATAACAGTTCTTAAAATCAACATTCCAACAATTATTTAATCTTACCGGGTATCCAAAATAAATAACTCAACTGCATAACACTTCTTAAATCTACATTCGAACACCGAACCAAACGAACAAAAACCGAAACATGAGATTTGAGACACGTTATATTTCTAAAATTACCATGACCTATGTTATTATAATAATAAAATTCCTTTACTTTAACTAGTTATAAAAATAACAATATATATATATCAAAAGTCAAAAATAAATCTTCTGCAGCCCAATTAAATCTGTTAACCACCCCTGCCACCATTCACGTTACATCCATTCTCTTCCCCAATTAGAGCCTATGCATGCCTTTAGTATCCAAGATATTCTCTGATCAAATCTTTCACTCTCCTCAATTTAAATCAATATTATCATCTTTCTTCCTGCACTATCTTCATTGTAAACTCTCTGTTCTCAGCTGAAGAAACTGAACCAGCCAAGGAGCATCCAAAAATCTGGTAATCCAGTATTCTATTTTCATTCTATTCCAATTCTAAACCCTACTCGATTGTTTCTAATATTCTGGTCGCTTACAGCAGCCCTAATCTTCGTGTGTTTCTCTGTTCTGCTCATGGAACCAGTCCAAAAACAAGGAACCAAACTGCTCATGAAACCCTAACATGCACCATCACAGCCCATATTCGTTTCTATCTGCGTCTTATTCTAAGCCTTGGCTCCGTGTTAAACCCACATGTTAAATCGTGAATAAATAAGTACATAACTTTGCTTAAAATTTATCTCAACAATGTTAATAAACATATTAGAAATCTGATTCAAGGCATTAGTAAATTAACGTTCTGAATAAACTAGAATTTATAAACAAAAACCTTGTTTTTAAACTAATAACGGGCCAAGAAACCGAACCATATTATTTCCTTTAGATGACCAAAATCTGCAGAACTCATTACCATTAAGGAACATTAAAAAATAACATATCATGCAGCCCAAAACCGTGGCCAAAGTAATGGCCATTCGGTAACTCGTTTAAGGGTGAACTAGTTGGCAAACCGAACAAATATGCGGCTTGTTAACTTCTGGGTTGATATAATAAGTTCCAGAAGTTAAAGCATCTTATTTTACTCTTTAAACCTGGAAAAAGAAAGAACCAAACCCCTAAAACTAATAATAAACAGTGCGTTAAAAACCTTTTAATCAAGCATTCGGTAGCTCGTTTAAATGAAAAACTAGTTTAAAAACCTCACCGACAAGTGACCATTTTAACTTCTGAAAGTTAACATAATTTCCAGAAGTTTAAAACAGTTAAAAATAAGCCCAGTAAGCTGCACACTTCCACTGGTGGCGGGCGGGCGAAGGGTCCAAAGGACACGTAGCCGGGGGCGAGTCAGAAAATCCAAGAATTCCATTTTCCTTCTTGTTCATCAATCGGAAATCAAGACAAACCGGGCACTACGGTGAGACGTGAAAACACCCGATCCCATTCCGACCTCGATATGTGGAATCGTCTTGCGCCATATGTACTGAGATTGTTCGGGAGACATGGTCCAAGCCCGGTACGAGGATGACTTGTGCCTAGGGGTGCAATGAATTCTTTCCTTTTTTTCGGTATGCCGCTCCGCCGCTGTAAACCTGGTGAGTAAGCAGAGTCCTTCTCGCTTTCAAGGAAAGGCCTTCTACCCTGATAAATCTTACTTGTTCCAAACGAGACCAACCCCGAAAATTAACAGCAACCGTATATTTAAAACCTTTAAAAAAACCCGCATTTTGTAACTCGTTTAACTAAGAAATAAGCCCGTGAACCTAAATAAGATTATAACATTATTGTACAGCTTTAAAAATGATTTTCAAAAAATAATAAGCTGACCCGAAATTGATTTCGCAAAACCTCGCATTAAAAACCGAACTAGAAGCCAAACGGGCTGAAACCGAGTTCGTTAGCATTAATACAGCCAAGGGTATGTTTTTAAAACCCATGGAATGTAAAAACAACTTATTTTTGTGTATCATAACTGGTCTTAAGTGGTTTGATGACCAAAAGTGGGTTTTCATTTAAAAAGGGTATTTTTGAAACAAAGAATCAAGTTAAACCGTAACTTCCGAATGTTAGGATTAAAAGCACACACGAAACTGAACACGACACGAAAGCAATAAACGACACAAGGATTTAACGTGGTTCGGTCTAAAATGACCTACGTCCACGGGTGGCAACTAGGTATATCTTTATTGAGTAACAACGATTACAAGTACATAACAATCATATATATAGAGATGCGACTAGGGTTAGTATCTTATTAAACAAGAAATCCAAACTGGGCCGGACCTGCCCTGCCCTTTGGACTTCAAATAATAAACCGGGCCTACACCGAAAAGGCCTACGAAACCCAACAAACTCCCACTCAGAGGCCTTGAGTACTCTCGTCTACACTCCTGGTTGTACTTCTGTAATCTAAAAATTTAACTTCTAGTTGCCACCGCCTTCTCATCAATTAACCTGAAGGCACGTTGACGCTCCCTGGAGCTCCAACATCAGTCACGGCTAAAACTGCCCCTGACCCGTTCTCTGTCCCTACCGGCTCCCACTGAAACAAACTACCGGATCCTGAGATACGTTGAGAACAAACACTCTCCATATTCAGCAAGTAATTCACTGGAGAGACTTTTACAGCCGGAATACTAGTTTTCTTAATCCACTATCGACCTAGAACTGTAACTGAAACACGATTTGTGCTCCCACTGTCACGACGTCCTTTGACTGATTTAACCTTCCTAGCTCGTTCATCCTGAATCTTCACTTTGGCTCTGGGTTTGTTACTTGCAAAACGAACCTTCTTCTGCCCACGAGATTCTGTGAACCGGACTTTTTCTTTCACCAAAACTGGATCCACTCCTTTCGGTGACATATCGACCATATACAACGAACCCATTTTCTTGCCACGAGCAACAATGAGATTCCCTTTGACTACTTTCCACTGCCCATTCCCGAACTTAACATCGTAACCCTGTTCATCCAACTGCCCAACTGAAATCAAATTTTTCTTCAAATTTGGAATAACCCTAACATCTTTCAAAGTCCAAGAAGTACCGGCTGAAGTTATCAAATCAACATCTCCCATACCTGTAACCTCTATAATATCATCGTTCGCAAGTCGAACCTTTCCAAAATCCCCAAACTTTATATTCTTTATCGTTTCACTACAGTGAGTGGCATGAAACGATGCACCAGAATCCATCACCCAAGCATCAACGTTATCCTCAACACTAAGAACGTAAAACTCATCCTCTGGGCATTCTTCTGCAGTGTTGACTTCTGTAACGTTCACCTCTTTCTTACCATTCCGACACTGATTCCTGAAGTGTCCGTTCTTTTTACAACCCCAGCATTCAATATCATTACGAGTCCTAGACTGACTCCTCTTCCTACTTCCACCGCCTCGTTTTTTTCCCCTACCTCTGCCTTCTGTGACTAATATATCACTTGATGATTTACCTGAATTTCTGCGTCTTGAATCTTCTCCAAGAATCAAATCCCGAATCCCATTAAAAGTAATTTTTGTAGACGAACTACAAACTGCAGTCACTGTTTGTGACCAACTGTCGGGCAAAGATGATAATAACAACAAGCCTTGAACTTCATCATCAAACTTAATGCTGACTGACAATAAGCGGGAGAGGTTCGAATTAAGATTATTGATATGCGTTGTAACAGACCCACCCTCTTTCATTCGAGTTGTCACTAGCTCTCTGATAAGATAGACCTTATTCGCTGCCGAAGGCTTCTCATACATGTTGGATAGTGCGTCCATCATACCACGGGCCGTGGTTTCTTTCATGACATTAAATGCCACATCTTCCGACAACGACAATGTAATACAAGCCCTAGCTTTCTTGTCTAACTTCTTCTAATATGCTTCTGACAACTTTTCTGGTTTTTCATCCTCAAACACTACATCCAAGTCTTTCTGACAAAGTAGTGCCTCAAGCTGCATCTTCCACCAACCAAACTTCTGTCCGTCAAACTTCTGTATCGAAGCCTTTCCGTCTTCTGCCATGACAATGACTAAAACGAAAAACTGGAAAAAAACAGTGACAGGCACAGCAACACGAGCCTGAACTTAACGATTGTTCTACTGAACTCTGTTAAATAATCAACCTATTTTAAACGTGCAGCGGAATAACGAACTGTAAATCAGAAACTGAAACTTTAACTGAAACGATAAAACCTGACAAACGCGGTCGGCGCTGATTTTGGTTTCTTTAACGCTTCTTCTAATTGACAACAGTTCTTCAACAAAATAGGATCTTGATTGGCTCGTTCTTTGCTTAATCGAAACCACCCGACTAAGCTGAATCAGACTTCTCACTTAGTGATTAATTTGTTGGTGGTGGCTTGTAAGTTGACTTTGGACTAATATATAATCAATATAATGGCAGCAAGTTCTTTTCCTTTTTTTTAACGTGGGAACACACAATTAAATTGCGAAACAAGATCCACACAATTATAATAAATAAAGAACCTCAAATACAAACTGGACTCCTGCCTTGTATTCACAGCCCGAAGATTATTCTCAGTCCAACACGCAACAAGAACCAATTGCTTTCAACAAATAACAGAACCTGTAAAATATTGACCGTCGGCAACTAGGTATGGCGGAACCCTAGCTGGAGATCACCTCTTCCTTCCCTGCAGCGCTCGGAATCTAGCGGCAGTCTCTCCCTAGCGTCGGCTACTGGTGGCGATGTATGACGGTAGCGACAGCAGGCTGCTGTGGTGGCGAGTAGATATTAGACGGCGGCGGAACCCTAGCAACTGCTAGCGGCGGTGAAGAGGCAGGCTCGACGTGTTCTTCGTGTGAACCAAACCTAAGCTCAAGATACCACTTGTTAGGATTAAACGCACACACAAAACTGAACACGACACGAAAGCAATAAACGACAAGAGGATTTAACGTGGTTCGGTCTAAACTGACCTACGTCCACGGGTGGCAACTAGGTATATCTTTATTGAGTGACAACGATTACAAGTACATAACAATCATATATATAGAGATGAGACTAGGGTTAGTATCTTATTAAACAAGAAATCCAAACAGGGCCGGGCCTGCCCTTTGGACTTCAAATAATAAACCGGGCCTACACGGAAAAGGCCTACGAAACCCAACACCGAATATTATAAAACCGAACCTTTAAAACAGAAGCTTATAATTTTAAAAAGGTAAATATGAGCTAAGAAATGTTTAAGGGAAATTGGATTTACTAAACGGGCCCGTTTATAAACTTTAAAGTGTTATTTAGTTTAAATCCGAACAAGCCGATTTTTAAGACTAAAACGCTTCAAAAATGTAAGATTCACATTTTTCCAGAAACTTATGTTTACAATATTTAATATAAATGTATAAAACATTTTATGGAAAAACAACACCTCTTTGGTCAAGATTTCACATTTAACCGCTAGTTGCGGCGAACCGACGTAAACCAAACGGGCAAATTTAAAAGTACAAAGATATAAACATTCTGAATTTTTTTACAGTAACTATAATTTAATAAAGTCATAATTTTAGTGTATACACATTTTCCAAAAATTAACTAAGTGTTTAACTTAATCTTTACCGAACCAAGCGCTAATTGAATCGTACACGGGCTAAAAATGTACAAAACCAAAGTTGCTGAAATCTCAAACCTGGAAATAATGTGTTTTGTGTACCTTATGTTTCCGGAAAATTTGGAGTTTTAATTATAAGGGGAATTTGTTTATGCAAACTATATTTTAAAGGCTTGTCGTTAAAAACCGACAACACCGACGACTACCGGTATTGTTAACTTTTGAAAACCCGAGGCTTGACGTTTCCAACCAGAATTGATTATGCTACTGATATGAATAAATTATATAGTTTTTACAGTCGCACGGTAACCCGCAACCGAACATAAGGCCCAAACTTTCTAAATATAGAAACTTTATTAAAACCCGGTCAAGTAAACGAGATAGCTAACACATTTAGAAGTTAAACTAAATACTTGAACACACATAACCAACATTATAACTTGTATAAGTGTAAACTTTTCATAAAAGGAAACTTTATCCACCGGAAACTTAACCCTTGGGCCAACGCTTAGAATTAAATACTTGTTTCACCATTGAATCTTATTTGAGGTTAAAACTAGTTGAGTTAAGTATTTATAATTCGTTATTTACCATAGGAACCACCACTTTCGGGAAGTCAGTCGTTTATTTACTTGGAGCATTCGGTGAGTCTCGCGTGTAATCCCTTTTTTACTCTAATTTTTGGGAACTAGTACATACTCCTAAACTTTTTATATGGTATGGAACTATTGGGTTGTTTTACTGCTAAATTTTGTCTCAACTTTTACACAATCATTAGCCCGAGGGGATGGGCCGAAGGCTTGTATGGGTAGTACTATTTGGGAGACCCCCACACACAGTGACCCTATGTTGGGTAAACCACACTGAGATCTGCGGATCGTTGCGACATATAACCTACGTGTTTGATTATTGCTTTTAGCAGGGCGATAGTCTGGGACGGTATAACTTCTAGTATGAGTTGGGGATACTTATGCTAGTTGCAGGTTTGATTGTGGACTTGATATGTGATATACCATGATGTGTCAACTT